>NW_015162082.1:12435-52604 GCF_001447785.1 Gekko japonicus
CATTCAAATCCCAGAAAACTCCTCCTACCCCCACGGACTGTCATTTCACTCTAGGGCCTGTCATTCCAGTCCCAGAGCAGTGTATTTGGGACCACAGACCTTAATGGAAGATCCATTCCACATTTACTTTGCAACTCTTCTTGAGCTGTAATGTATTTCAATGGAGCCGATGCAAGTCAATTGGCAACCATTGGGTTGGGGGGGGGAGGCAGGGAGGCTTCTCTCCGCTTCCCCTCCTGCCCAGCCCGCCTCTTGTTTTCACCTGAGCCATGGAGGATACGCTCCTGTCGGCAGCGCCCATCAACTCCAACACTTCTCTCGCCAAGCTATGGCAGGCTGCTAATGAAATTGAAGAATACATAAATACACAAATACACACAAGTATTAATAACAGTTGTGTGTGAGACCTGGAGGGAGACAAATGAGTTGTTGAGCAACTATTAACTATTTGGTGGCCTTAGCTCCTCATTTATACCATGGGAATGATTGTCCCACCTCAGAGGGTTACTCTTAGGAATGCCAGTTTTCTGGGGTCAGTTATCCTTCAAGCTGGAGAGGGTGAGGTTTGATGAGGGGTGGGACCTCAGACAGGTACAATGCCATAGACTCCACCCTCCCAACCAGCCATTCCCTCCTGGGGCACCATTGTCGCCAATCTCCAAGTGGGGCTTAGAGATCACTCAGCATTACAACTGATCTCCAGGAGCCAGACTGGAGAGGGTGAGGTTTGATGAGGGGTGGGACCTCAGACAGGTACAATGCCATAGACTCCACCCTCCCAACCAGCCATTCCCTCCTGGGGCACCATTGTCGCCAATCTCCAAGTGGGGCTTAGAGATCACTCAGCATTACAACTGATCTCCAGGAGCCAGGGAGCAGGAGATGGAAAGCTGAAATCAGGGGCAGATAATGGCAGGTTGATGCTTGGCTGGGAAGGAGATAGAGTTGCCAACTCCAGGTTGGGAGAGTCCTGGAGATTTGAGGAGTGGAGCCTGCAGAGGGTGAGGTTTGAGAAGGGGTCAGACCTCAGACAGGTACGATGCCATCGACCCCACCCTCACAACCACCCATTTCCTCTCGGGAAACCATTGCTGCCAGTCTCCAGGTGAGGGGTGGAGATCACTCAGAATTACTACTGATCTCCAGGAGGGATGGTGTAAGTCAGCTGCAGTCAGACGGGCAGATAACAGTACGTTGATGGTTAGCTGGGAAGGAGATGGGGTTGTCAACTCCAGGTTGGGACATTCCTGGGGATTTGAGGGGTAGAGCCTGGAGAGGGTGAGGTTTGAGGAGGGGATGGACGTCAGACAGGTACAATGCCATAGACTCCACCCCCAAACCAGCCATTTCCTCCTGGGTAACAATTTTTCCCAATCTCCAGATGAGGGCTGGAGATCACTCAAAATTACAGAGATCAGTTCCTCTGGAGAAAATGGGGGATTCTATGTCATTATACTCTGCTGAGGTCACCACAGCAGATTGACGCTGACTGTCCAAGGCCTTGGTACTCTCCCAGAGCCTCTTATTAGAGCTCGTTGTATTTATTTCCACAACGGACCTTATTCCTAGTACTATATATACTATATAGTGTTGTCTGCAGTTCTGATATATTTATTACCTATGTTGTTTCCCCCCGCCCCCAGTTGAACCCAAAAAGATAACCAGAAACTGAGCTTGTCATTCTTTTGATCTGTTAATAAACATCTTTACTATTTTGCATGCTAATTTAACAAGCCACCTCTATATATGCAACTATATTCTTTAATTCTATTTCATTGTCTGACAAAGTGTGCATGCACATGAAAGCTCACACCTTGAAGAAAACTTTGTTGATATTAAGGGTGCCACTGGACTCTAACTTTGTTCCATTGTTGTCTAAGATATTCTGTTGCACTTTGCAAACTGCTGTGCAAAATTTCGCAGTAAATACTGTAACCTGTTCATTTTCTCCTGTGAGCAGCATTGTCTTTTTCATATGGAGACAATAGGTACTTTGAAACCTGTATTTATGTAAACAGAAATTTGTCTTTATATTGGGATTAGGTACTTATAATGCTAAACCACAGGATTGTTGTTTTTAAATTATATCTTAGCACTTCTGAATGTATTATTAAATTATATATGATATTCTGTACATTTGCACTACATGCATAGTTATAGTTTACTTTCTTTTTCTTTGTTCCAACCTTTTTGCTTACCACTTTCCAGAATAAGACTACAAAAAGAGACACAGAGCCCACCTTCAGAAAACATATCTTCTTAAGATGTAAACAACAGGGGACAGGGAAAGGGGGAGGGCAAGGAAACTCTCTGGAAAACATACCTGTTCCTGTCTACTCTGAGTCTTTAATTTGGATATCAGTTTCAGACTGGGTGTGGTCAGCTTGGAATATGATCCTGGAGACACTGAAAAACGAGGAAGAGAGATCAGAATACGCTAATGTCCAATAGAATCTGCACAACTCCTGAGTCTGGGATATCAAAATCTAATGAATTTCTTTGGGCAACTCAATTCAAGTTCCTTTTAATTTTTTTTTATTTGTTTACAAAATTTATACCCAACTTTCTGCCCTCATCTAGGCCACCAAGGTGGCTAAGAGATTTAAAAATATTTGTAATAATAACCCATGTTAAAAATCATTAAAATGAAACAGAAACATGTCACTCAAACAATTAAAATGTAGTGTGTGTGTGTGTATACACACACACACACATACACAATAAAATAAACATACATAAAAATAACTATTAAAAAGAAGGCAGGAGGGATGAAATACTGGAGGGGGAGGAAATCATCCGCTAGCAGAAGAGGGCAACAGAAGGGGACAGGCAGGTCTCTTTGGGATGAGAGCTCCAGAGTTTTGGTGCCATAACTGAGAAGGCTCTCTCCTGGATTGCCACCTGCCAAATCTCAGAAGGCGAGGGCACACAAAGCAGGGATTTGAAACATCACCATAGCAGTCTAGTAGATTGGTAAGGGAGTAAGGGGTCTTTGCCCTGACCTGGATAGCCCAGGCTGGCCTGATCTCATCAGATCTTAGAAGCTAAGCAGGGTCAGCCCTGGTTAGTACTTGGGTGGGAGACCATCAAGGATGTCCATAGTTGCTACACAGAGGCAAGGAGTGACCACTAGGGATGGGCATGAACTGGTTTGGTTGGTGGTTCGTGGCATGCCTGGTTTGCAAACCACAGACCGTCGTAAACTTCTAGGGGTCAAACGAACCAGTTCAGTTTGTGAGGTTTGTGACCTAGGAGAAAAGGGGAGGGCCCTGTGCTAGAGGCACCAAACTCACAGGCTGACTCGCCTTTACTTGCCCTCCAAGTTTGATGAAGACTGGATTTACAGAATCCAAGTTACAGCCCCCCTAAAGAAGATGACCACAGGACATCCAGGAATGCTTGATGTTGTCCAGCCACTACCTGTTTAATCACCTTGCACAAGAATGAGATATTTGAGACTCGTTAGGGTTGCCAGCTCTAAGTGGGGAAATGACTGGACATTTGGGGGGGGGAGTCTTAGGAAGGCGGAGTTTGTGGAGGGGAGGGACTTCAATGGGGTAGAATACCATGATGGAGCCCAGCTTCCAAAGTGGCCATTTTCTCCAGGTGAACTGATCTCTGTTGCCTGGAGATCAGTTGTAATCCCAGGAGATCCCGAGCCTCCACCTGGAGTTTGGCAGCTTTAAGACTAATTGATATTTATTGAGATTAACTAAGTCCATGAAAGGCTTCTTTGGAAGCAGGTACACCACAGCCTGTTTCAAGGCTGGAGTGACCACCCCATCTCTCAAGGAGGTATTAATTACTGTTGGGTGATAGTGAGATATTGAAAAAATGGTATTTAGCAGAGACAAGATAGTCCAGCAGAGTCAGAGTAAAATAATTCAGACTCAGAATCCATGTGTGATTAAAATATAAAGTTTTTACTAAATTCTAGCATGGGAAGGGTAACTGGGATGAAAATAACAACAGAGCATAATCGGCTACATCCTTATTCTACAAAGACAAAACTAGAAGAGAGAGATTATGGCTACTCTTCTTCTTCTTCAGAACACCAAACAAAGACGGGAAGAGAGCCATAAGATGCTAATACACCTTGACACTTTAGTCCCAATCAAATTCCTAGATCAGGGAGAAAATTCCCGGGCATTCTACATCTAAAGAACATTGGTTACATGAAAAACATGTGACTTCCTGCGAGTAACATGAACAAACATTTAACCCCAGATATACTGAGTGTTTTCAACTTGTAATACCCAACAATTACCCCTTGGACTATCTCTAAAACTTTGCAACATCGATCTTCAGCAAAGAAATCCCAGACACAGAGGCTTCTTTTTGCTCCTACTTTTATGTGTGTGTGTGTGTGTGTAGTGCAAATAATTTTAGCTTCTCCTTTTAAACAGCAGATCCTTATTATGGAAAGATTCTTTTGAGACTGCCCTGGATTTCTGAAATGGTTGGTTGGCAGGGGGGAGTGGATGTACTGCTGTTCAAGAAGGACAAGTAGCATAAAGGACAACATTGTCCCATGTAGCCTTGCCAGTTACCTGCTTATTGCCATACTCCACATCTCCCACCCATGCTCAATGCAGCAGGGGGGAAATGTGGGGAGGGGAGGTAAAATGATGCTCTAGGAATCCCCATCAACCTCTGTGGTAAAAACCATAGAGAGTGGTGGGATTCCTAGAATGTTACTCTATGGATTGACATCACTTCTGGATTTTTACCTGGAAGTGATGTTGTGCGATGTCTTTTCTCCTACACTCTGTCCCCCAAAGTCTCCCTAGAGTCCCAGGCCCTGTCCCTGTCAACCCTCGTCCTATGTAGGGTTTCCAGCTTCCAGCTTGGGCCTGGAAATCACCTGGGACTACAACTGACCTCCAGACTACAGAGATCAATCCCCCTGGAGAAAACAGCTGCTTTGGAGAGCGGAATCTATGCCATGATAACTCTCTGAGGTCCGGGAAGTGAAGGAGGGTCGGTACTTGAAAGGGAGACCTCCAACAAAGACTCTGCAGAAGAAGGCAGTGGCAAACCACCTTTTCTTCTCCCTTGCCTACGTGGGTGGCCACAAGTCAGCTGCAGCTTGACAGTGCTTTTATACTCACCAAATGTAGCTAAGAGCAATTTTTCTTTCTGGCTCAGCAAGATCCTTCCAAGGGGAGGGAGGGGTCTCACCTTTTACTGACTTTTTCCACTCTCTCTTCCATATCATCCTTTCTGATCTCACTTGTGACACGATGTATCCGGGTCTGGCTGCAAAACACACACAGATATATGTATCGATATTTATATTTGGGTTTATTTCCCTCTACGTCGCAGGCTACCAAACAGCAATCTAATCAACCTTTGTGAGAATAACTTTTTGAACAGCAGCAGGCTGGGTCCACATTATTGAAGTTTTGCTCGTGCACATTGGGTTCCAAACAAGAATTGTTGTAAGTTGGAAGCAAGTTGAAGAAGTCGTTGAACGAAACCGCCTTCAGTCCAGAGGGACACGCCCTGCTGTGTTGTAAATCAGTCCGTGGAAGTGTTGCTGCTCTTTTGTATATCAGTCTTTGGAACTATTCCCTGTTTCATCTGTACATATTTGCAGAGATCAATTCGGGGGGGGGGTCGCAGGGGATCGCAGTTCCCCCGGGTGAGGTGCGGGGGGGGGTGGGGCACACGACGAAGCCCCACCCCCTGCTTCCGGCTGCCCCGCTTCCGGCCCTCATTCAGCCAGGAGGAGGCAGGAGAAGAGGGAGGGTCAGTTGCTTCCTCCCCGCCTCTCCCCACCCCTGCCTGCCTGGGGCCAGGGAGGGCCTTGGCGGGGCTTCCTCGCACTCCCGTCGGCCTTGCAGGTCCACCGCCGGGCCCCTGATGTCAGGGGGTGTGGCATATGCTAATGAGTTATGCTAATGAGTTCCCCTAGCTCTTTTTCTATGAAACGACCCCTGCATATTTGTCAAATGGAAGCAAGCAATTTAGAAGCGATCTTCTCCAATTCAGAAAAAGGAAAGTCATTGCTTTAATAATTTCATGACTAATGTTGTAATTCCAGCACTATCTCGTTTGTTGCATTGAGCAGAGGAAACTTTTAGCTTAATGCATATTCTTTGACCATGGATATTGCTCTCTACATGGGGCTGCCTTTGTCGCGGATCCGGAAGCTGCAGCTAGTGCAGAATGCCACAGCCAGGCTGTTGATGGGTCTCCCTAGAGGGGAGCACATCCAGCCTGTGCTGAGGACACTGTACTGGCTGCCAATAGTATACCGAATCAGATTCAAAGTCCTGGTTCTTACCTTTAAAGCCCCATAAGACCGGGGTCCAACATATCTACGGGACCGCCTTTCCCCGTATATACCCCAGAGAGCACTACAGTCTGGGTCTCAAAATCGGTTGACCCTCCCTGGCCCAAGGGAGGCCAGGCTAGCTGCTACTAGGGCCGGGGCCTTCTCGGTGGCAGCCCCTACCTGGTGGAACAAGCTCCCGGAGGAGATCAGGGTCTGCAGGACCTCTCACAGTTCCACAGGGCCTGCAAGACAGAGCTCTTCTGCCAGGCATATAACTAGGGGCCGCCACCGCCTTAGTGCACGGCCCATAATGTTGACATCAGCAGTTGCCTCAAGAATGAGCAAATAACATCCAAACCCTTATGTGGAATAACATCGAAGCACTTTCATTTGAAAACATCTCATTTGTTTATTTTTAACTGCCGCCAGTACTTGTAACATTTGTAATGCACTATTTTAATTGCTGTGTTTTAATTCTGTACTATTTATGCTTTTATTCTGTATTGTTGCATTGTTATTGGAAGCTGCCCTGAGCCTGCTTTGTGGGGAGGGCGGGGTATAAATTTGACTATAAATAAACAAAATAAAAATAAATAAAGTGTGAATACATGTATATGAATACACTGAATGTTGCTACATGATAAGTGCTGAAAGTTATTGTATTGTATAATTCATGTTAAAAAGTGTTGAATAGAGAGCTATATAATGTTTGATGATCTGTTTTCAGTGTAATTTTGTTTCTAGTGTTTATCTACTCACACCGAACTTCCAGGTGGGACTTGGAGATTTCCAGATGACAGAGACCAGTTCCCCTGGAGAATATGGCTGGACTCTATGACATTCTACCCCAGTGAGGTCCCTCCCCACCCCTACCCAAATGCCTGTTCTAGAAACGCAGACTGCAATGTGTACCAAGAACGTGTTGGAAAAATGCATCTGCAAAACAACTTTACAGAAACTGTCAGTGGATCTCTAAAGTACATGCCGCAAAATGTTCCATGCAACAACATCATGGAACAGAAACCAAAATGTGGAATGGCTGCCAGAGGTCGATTCGGGGGGGATCGCGGGAGATCGCAGTTCCCCCGGGTGAGGTACGGGGGCGGGGCACACGACGAAGCCCCACCCCCTGCTTCCGGCCGCCCCGCTTCCGGCCCTCATTCAGCCAGGAGGAGGCAGGAGAAGAGGGAGGGTAAGTTGCTTCCTCCCCGCCTCTCCCCACCCCTGCCTGCCTGGGGCCAGGGAGGGCCTTGGCGGGGCTTCCTCGCACTCCCGCCGGCCTTGCAGGTCCACCGCCGGGCCCCTGATGTCAGGGTGTGTGGCATATGCTAATGAGTTATGCTAATGAGTTCCTCTAGCTCTTTTTCTATGAAACGACCCCTGATGGCTGCCATTTCTTCAACTTTACTCTGGGGTTCCTTGAAAAAGAGTTTGAAAAGAAGCCCATGTAAAGCACTGAAGCCTGTGATCCCTTGGCCATTTACATAGTTGGTGGCTCTGACCTGAGCACTACCGACCACCTCAAGATCTACCTACCTTTGATTGTATCTATAATTTTAATACGGTTTCCATATAGAAACAAAAGAAGAGCAGCAGATGCTTAAAGCTTCACCTCCATCTCATGAACTGGATCCTTGTCCTGTCCTCGGCCAGATCTTGGCTGGATGATGACATGAATCTTGTGCAAGACTGGATTTTCTAGGAAAAAAGGATGCAGATGGTCTGGTTACTTGCAGCAAAGAAATCTTGGCCAAACTTTTTTTTAAAAATCCCAGTATCAGCCTCCACTGAATCAGATGTCATTTTGGGGTTTTTTTTGGGGGGGGGAATTACATTGAATTGATTTTAACTTTTATTCTATGAGCTGCTTCACCCCCGGTAAGGACACACAACCACACTTCATAGGGTTGCCAGCCTGAACAGCTCGGAGACTTGCTCTTGCCACTTCAAGACTCAACATACCTTGTACTTTTTAAGCCTTTCCCTCCATGCCCTCTCAATTAAACTGAAACCGGGACTGAGAGCCCTCTGTCCACAGGCCGGACTCACTCACCCTGTGTGGCCTTCTGTCTTCAAACCTTTCCCATAATTCTGGCTTTGATCTTGCAGCTGCCACATCTTGGCCCAGAGATGGGAAAGCTCTGCAGTCCTTGAGGGATGAGCACGTATGTCCCTGTGGTGATGGGAAAATAGAATCATTAGAACACATTATCTTCCGTTGTAAAATGTATAATAAGATAGGCGAAGTTTATGTATAGCCCATACTTTGGCCCAGGGGTCATTTTGTAGAAAGAGAGGAGCAGGAGCTCATTAGCACAACTCATTAGCATAACTTATTTGCATATGCCACACCCCCTGACATCACCGGAAGTATGTCAGAAGGCAACACCCACCACTCAGGCTCCACTGGACTGTTTTGGATTGCTAGCTATTGGGGGTGGGGGGGACGTGCAGTTCTGTCCTCACAGAGGAGGGAGAGCTTGTACCTGAATAAAACTTGGTCTTAAAGGTGCCACTGGACTCTTTTGGACCGGGGGACCAGGTGGGAGCTCTGCAACGTACCTGGCTGCTTCTTGCTCTGACTGAGGGCTGCTGGGAGCAGGGGGTGGGGCTTGTTGCATGTGCCTGCCCCCTGGGCTCTTTACTGCCGGAGCTCCGCTCCTGTGCACTCCTGTAGAGAATGACCCCTGCTTTGGCCTATCCAGGGAGACATAGAGCTCTACTTCTCTCTAAAATGCTCTCTGATAAGAGCCAGGACATAACATACAAGGTTGCTAAATATGGTTGGTTGGCATTGAAGTGTTAGAGATCTCTAACTAATATATAGAGGGACTATGATTTTATATTTTCAACATTGACATTTATTCTAGGATTGTGATTTCTTTTTTAGTGTAACATATTGTTTTATATATTTATACATTTTATCTGCCATTTTTGTACTATTCTTGCTGGTCTTGGACTGTAGTAATAAAATTTGGTGATAATTTGACTCACTCACCCTGGGCGGCCTTTTATCTTCAAAGTTTTCCCAAAATTCTGGCCTTGATCTCGCAGTTGCCAAATCTTGGCTCACAGATGGGATAACTCGGATCTCGTTTTTGGTTTCCTTCTTGCCGTCAGTCTTGTTTTCTGGTTTCTGCTCCAATAGCTTGGTTGCCTCCTTTTCAATCTGAGTGGTTTCCTTCTTGCCGTCAGTCTCGTTTTCTGGTTTCTGCTCCAATAGCTTGGTTGCCTCCTGTTCAATCTGGGTGGTGAGAGACAGACACACAAAGACCAGTGCTTTCACCAACCAGTCAAAGCACCAAGGCCCCAGCCAATAAAAAGGAGTCACATGTGGTTGCCAAATGGGCCCGGGGGGCGGGGAATCCCCCGCTTTGGCGGCCCGATTTCTGACGCGACAGAATCGACCCCCGGGGGAAACCCCACCCCCGCGTGCACCTCACCCGGATGTGACGTTGCACGCTGGGGGGGGCACAGCCATTTGAGGGGAAAACTCTGTTTTCCCCTCAAATGGCTGTGGCCCCGCCCCCAGTGTGCAACGTCACATCCGGGTGGCGTAGATATGTCGTGTGTGCCCAGGAGTCCCCCGCCAAGGAGGTGAGTACCCTGGCCCGTAGCTAACATGGGGCCCACGGGGCCCAGCCCCCTAGCGTTTCTTCTGGGCCCCCTCCCTCCTGGGCTGCCCCCAAGCTTACCACCTGCACTGTACTTTCATTTAATTAGCTGGCAGACCCCCCCTGAGGCCCACTCCCAAAGAATTCCATTTGGCAACCCTATTCAAAACACTTATTACCATTATTCATTTATACAGAACCTAGGGTTGCTAGGTAGGAGTTCAGGGGAGCGGTGACATGGGGTGGGTGTCAATGGCAACTGCCCGTGAGTCACTGCTAATTCAGTCCAGGAGGAGACATTGCCTTGCACTTCATTATCAGTTGCAATTCAGCAGTCTCTCTTTCTAATCTCCCTTTGAAATCCCTTTATAAGAGAACTGCTATTCTTAGGTCAGCAACTCAATGTCCTGGTTAAAATGTGCCCCCACTGGTTTTTTTGAAGGTTGCAGTTTCTCATGCAACTGATTTTGTTAGTCTTTAAGGTGCTACTGGACTCCTGCTCTAATCAGGTGGGACGCTGTGTTGGTCTGAAGCAATAGAAGGAAGTTTGAGTCCAGTGGCACCTTTAAGACCAACAAAGTTTTTTCTGAGTGTAAGCTTTTGTGTACCCAGAATTTTGTTGATCTTAAAGGTGCCACTGGACTCAAACTTTGTTCTATTGCACGAAGGTACACCACTAGGTTCCCTGCTCCATTGCCAGCATGTTAAAAGATAAAAACACATATCCTTAAACCCATTTCTCCCCCTTCCGCCTTTACAGAGCTAACCACAGCATGGGAAGAGATTTCGTCGATGAAACCATGGCGGTTGAAGGGTCATTCCCCTTCCACTCCCTGCCCTGCTCTCATCTGAAATGGGGCTGAGCATGTGAGCCATTTACCTTTTACGGGCAGATGGAAATCTGTGATATCTGGCCTGCCATCAGTATCTTTTGGCTAACTCCTTTGGGCTGGACCCTTCTCCAGTTGGATGGAATTTCATTGCCACTGCCCTGACTGTGACACTCACCTTCTGCAGCCAGTGCTCCACTACAGTTGCTGCCTCTGTCTCGATTACATTAATTTCCTTAAAGGAAGAAAAAAAAGAGAGAGGGGGGATAAGAATTTAGGAGAATCAGAATTATGGTCCCCAACGCAGGCAAACCTCCGCCTCCAGTTTCTTCCTGGGCCCATAGAACTGAGCACAGCCCTCTCCAGGTGTGCTTACTGGAGTCTTGTCCAATTGAAAAGAGTGGCCAGTAGCTCTATGGAGCAAGAGAAAACCCGCCCATGTAGTAACGATCATCCTAAGGCATCTTATGAGTTCAGGGAATCGGACCTTTCTCCCGTTTCACCACAAAGTGTGCCTGCCATTCAAAAACAGTAGCCTGAACAAAGGGAGAATTCTAGCACACTGTGTCCATCTGTGGGGATGAGGAACGGGGCCTCATTGTTGCATAGGGAAGCACAATGCATTGTCTAGGCAACTGTGATGTCATAATGACTTGGAGAAGGATTGATACTTACTGACTGGCTGCATCACCTGGGATGGAAACTTCTAGTTTGTTCCTAATATAGGTTCATGAACAGTCGTCATCTTCTAGAGCTTGAGGTCTTTTATGGGGGGTTCTGCCATCAAGTCGCAGCTGACTTATGGTGACCCTGTGGGGTGTTCAAGGCAAGAGACATTCGAGGTGGTTTGCCTTTGCCTGCCTTGTGTCATGACCCTGGACTTCTCTGGTGGTCTTCCATCCAAGTATTAACCATGGCTGACCTGCTTACCTTCTGAGGTCTGACGAGATAAGGCTAGCCTTGGCTATTCAGTACCCACGTCCCGACTGAATTTTCCATCAGCACAATGGAAACTTCCTGTCTCTCCCTTTCCATTACAGCTCACTAACCGCCACTAACCACTGGTCGTCGGGGATACGGAACCAGGAGGAACTACATGAGGGGGAAGGGAAACTCTGCTGGGTTTGAAAGTGTGTATCTAATGGTGAAAATGTGAGACAGGACTGGGGTTCTGTTGGTGTACCACACATACCGCTCCCCAAGTGTCTCTCTGCCTGAGCTTCTGAAGGTTGCCTCGGACAGGATGTTGAGGACTCCTAGGCTGACTGCCTTGAAGGACATCAACATCCATGCTGAGGGTCCTGTCTTGGGAGTGGCCCAAGATGTCATGGTCTCCATGACACTTATGCACCTGTCTCAGGGGATCACAGGCCCCACACACTTTGCATGTCACACTCTTGATCTGGTGTTTTGTTCTGGGCAGGAAGAAGGTGATCTGAAGGTGGGGGGGGGGGGTGGAAGTTGGTTCCCTTGTCATGGACAGATCACTACTTCCTTGCATTTAGACTCACAGGGTTGCCAAGACTCAGCAGGGGTGGAGGGTCAAATAAGACAATCCCCTGCAGCTGGATGAATCCAATAGGTTTTCAGACGGTATCAAGACCTGCTGATACAGTCAGCACTCCTGTTAATGCCCTGGTTGACTTCTGGAATGGGGAAATGACCTCAGTAATTGACACAATTGCACCTTGGTGCCATCTCTCAGGTTGGGCACCCCTTAGCTGATTGTGGGGCTGCCGATGATGAAAAGATGGGAGATGTCCAGGGAGGGGGGGAAGGTGCAGAAAGACATAGGACAACTCTGACGAGGCATGGGCTAGACCTCATTTGAAAGCCTACTGCGTGGTAGCAATGGCGGCAATGAAGCAACACTTTTCTGCCATTGCATCTGCACAGTGTACATTAGGGGTGTACAAAAAAATAGTTCTTTTTCCAATTCGGGTCTATTGGACCCGGAAAATGTCAGTATTCCTGAATATTCCCAAATACCAATATTGGTTTTGTATTAGGATTCAGGTAAATACTCAGGTAACCAGAATTTATTCGGCTCCATTACACCCTATGGGGACTGTCCCCATAGGATTTAAATGAATGTTTGCTGAGGTCTCTTGCAGAGCTGCACTGCTACGGCAGCACAACTCAGCGAGTGAACACATACGGGAATGAAACTTTAAATGTTCGCTGAGTTCACTCACAGATTCACACTGCAGTGGTGGCATGACTCGGTGAGTGAACTCAGAAGGGATTTAAAGAGACCACAGTCTCTCTAAATGCCTTCTAGCCATGCCCAAATAAAAGCTGTATAATATCAACTTTTATTCGGGCGCGGCTATTTCGGTAGCCGAATACAGATCTGTGATCTGTATTCAGCTGAATAAATACTTGAAAAACACTGAATAAGGTATCTTTCGCATATTTATTCGGCTCAGTATATACCGAGCGCGTAGTCTTGGTGTAGACCTGCAGAACTTTTTCAGATGGTCAGGAGCCTATCAGATTCTAGCCAATGGGAGGAGGTGGACTGCTCTGGTCATCATTTTGCTCAGCACTTTGTGGATAAAATCTCTTGCATCCATTCTTATGTGGACCCCACATTAGCAACAACAGGATCGGATGGTCCCAGGGTGCCAATATGTCCAGTTGCGTGGGATACCTTTCAGCCTGTGCAGTTTGAGGATATGGACAGGATTCTTGGCAGTTTGAGACGTACCACCTGTTTGTATGACCTTTGCCCCTCCTGGCTGCTTAAATGGGGGGGAGGGTTGCTGGCAGACTGGGTCTCGGAGACAGTAATATGCCTCCTTGAGAGATGGGGTGATTGCTGCTGACTTATTGCAGGCAGTAATGTGTCCACTCCTACAGAAATCTTGTTCTGGACCTAGGAGAGTTGAATAATTGCCATCCAGTCTCAAATGCACCATTCTTGAGCCAGGTGATTTAATGAGTGGTTGCTGGCCAGCTTCAGA
Organism: Gekko japonicus; assembly: GCF_001447785.1. NCBI lineage: Eukaryota > Metazoa > Chordata > Lepidosauria > Squamata > Gekkonidae > Gekko > Gekko japonicus. The sequence continues at coordinate 26,126 of NW_015162082.1, forward strand.
GATTCCTGAACCACATGAATTTAGGCTTATTCCTATCTTTTTTCAGACCTGGTTATGAGACTGAAACAGCCTTGGTCACCCTGGTGCATGAAATGAGCTGGAAGACAGACTGGGGGTGAAACCCCATGAATTCTCTGGGACCTCTTTATGGCTTTTTAATACCATTGCTCATACAGTATCCTCCTAGATTGTCTTTTGGGACTGGGATCGGGAGGCATTGTTCTGTGGTGGCTCCGGTCTTTCCTTGAGGGCAGGCATCAGGGTGTGGTGGTGGAGGACAGCTGTTCTGTCCTTTGGCCTACAGGGTTCCCCAAAATTCCATCTGGTCCCCCGTGCTTTTCAGCATCAATATAAAGCTTCTGGGAGAGGTCATCTGGAGATCTGGACTTCATTTGTCACATTTTTACCCACTCACCCAATTTGTGGAGATTCTCCTGGGGCTCTTCGTGGCCAGCCTTGCTTTTCACCAGCTTGAATAATTTTGTGTCATTTGCAAACCTTGACACTATGCTGCTCACCCCCAGCTGCAGATAATTTATGAACTATAAATAGCACTGGCGCCAATACTGATCCCTGTGGGACCCACTGCTTACTTCTCTCAATTCTGAGAACTGCCCATTTACTCCTGTTTTCTACATCCTGTCCTTTCACCAGTTTTTAATCCATGAGGGCCCATCCTTTTAATCCATGACCAGTCCTTTTAAATCCGTGACTGTTTAGTTTACTCAGGAGTCTTTGGTGAGATAACCTGTCTCAAGACTTTTGAAAGTCCAAGTATATAATGTCTACCAGGTCACTGATATCTACATGCTTGTTCACTTTTTCAAAGAACTCCAAAAGGTTGGGGAGGCAGGACTTCATGTTGCAGAAGCCAGGCTGATTTTCACTAAGCAGACTTTGTTCCTCTATGTGCCTCATAAGAGAAGCCATGTCAGATCAGGCCAATGGCCCATTCAGTCCAACATTCTGTATCACACAGTCGCTAAAACCCAGATGCCATCAGGAGGTCCACCAGCAGGGCCAGAACTCCAGAAGCCCTCCCACCGTTGCCCACCAAGCACCAAGAATACAGAGTGTCACTGCCCCAGACATAAGAACATAGGAGAAGCCATGTTTGATCAGGCCAATGGCCCATCTAGTCCAACATTCTGTGTCACACGGTGGCCAAAACCCAGGTTTCATCAGGTGGTCCACCAGTGGGGCCAAAATTCCAGAAGGGAGCTCCCACCATTGCCCCCCATGCACCAAGAATACAGAACATCATTGCCCCAGACATAGTGTTCCATCTATACCTTGTGGCTAATAGCCACTGACGGACCTCTGCTCCGTATGTCCTTGAATACCCGGCACTCCAGAAAGGCCTAACTTGGCTTGGAGGCTCCTAGCATTGGCTTACTGACACCTGTGTTTCTGCCTCCCCTTTGGTCTCCACACAGGGCCTGCTCTGTTGAAGAGGCAGAAAGCAGGGCTCTTCTGTATGTGCCAGGCTTCGTCAACAGGAAACCCATACCCTTCAGCATTTCAGGGCTAAATTTAGGAACACTTGTTCTATACAGACTTGTAATGTCATCTCTTTATATACCGTAGATTGCTGCCCAATGCACATTACTAAATGCTTTCCTGCCCTCTAAATTCATTTTTTTGTTGCTGATTTTGTCGCATGAGTTTCCTAGAGGACCCGCTCCTTTTTCTTTCTTGTGCGGTTAATCTATTGTTGCTCCCATAATATACCGTCATAGATAACGGCTTCAAGCGCACCTCACTGACCGCATTCTGCGGTGTGGCATGTTGTGCTGTACGAGGTATCTTCGTACTCACACATGTGTATTTATCACACTAAGGTGATAATGCTGTGCTCATCCAGAGGTTTACTTTTGGAGTGCTGAGGGAGGGGTGGAAATGCAAAGAACGACAATTTAAGAATACATTAGCACTCCCTCCCCACCATGTAAAGACAGACCCCAATATCTCCTCCTAAGTAAAATATAAACCAATTAGGAACTACGGTTCCCCCACAGGGATGGAACCCCCAAAACAGAGCATGGAACTCAGATATCGTATGCTCACAAAGGTTGCTGTTTCACACTCCTTATCTCTTTGGCACTTGAAGACACCTCTGGAAGCTGAACTATCCTGGGTAGTTCATTACTACTAAGTCTGGAGGTTCATCCCCTTCGCAATACTTTGCTATGTCTGGAAAGATTGAAAAAACACCTTTGGTGTATGTGTGCACAGGGAGGGCATAGCAGCTGTGGTGTAGTGGTTAAGTGCGCGGACTCTAATCTGGGAGAACCGGGTTTGATCCCCCACTCCTCCACATGCAGCTGCTGGATGACCTTGGGCAAGCCGTAGCTCTGATAAGAGCTGTTCTTGAAAAAGAGCAGTTTCTGTCAGAGCTCTCTCAGCCCCTGACTTCCAGTCGAGGTTAAATGGCGATTTGATGCACCCTGTAAGTGCTCAGGGTGGACGGTGGTTCCTTACAGCAGTTTGGACAGTATATCGGTCCAATGTGGCTTCCCCCAGGTAGGGGGAATGACTGGCAAGCATCAAGACCCAAGAGCTCTCTCAGCCCCACCTACCTCACAGAGTGTCTGTTGTGGGGAGGGGAAGGGAAAAGGAATTTGTAAGCCGCTCTGAGACACCTTTCGGTAGTGAAGGGCGGGGTATAAATCCAATCTCTTCTCTTCTTCTTCTACTGAGGTAAGGAAAATGGCACCATGTGGACAGGACGTGCAAAAATGCACACCTTCCCATCCACACAACATCCAAAGGTACTTTTGATTGCCATCTTTCAAAAAAAGATTATACTAAGCAAACTTTGGAAAGGATCACAGCAAAGCTGGGGGAAACACAGGAGCAGGCCAAAGAGAAGATGAAGTCAAAGGGACGCTCCCCGAAATCATACTGCTGTCAGGAAGCCAAGGCAGAGCAAAACATCGATGTGGAAATAGCCTTTATCTCTACAAGTGTCTTTCAAGGTAGGTTTGGCTGAAGGCGCCTAGCTCAGATCACGCAGCTGATGGACTATCGGTTACAGGCAAAAAGCCTTCACACCATTATTTTTCTCTTGAAAAAAGAAAAGTTGGCTCAGGAGAGGGGAATTTAAAAGAAGCAGCTACAGGGGAGGGATGCCCAAGCCCTATTCCCACCTATCAATAATGTATTCTAAATTCCTCCTCTGGTCTCCCCCCCCCCCCCCAATTCTAGCCACATATGTGAAAGGATAAATCCTTGACTGGAACCCCATGGTGGGAAAAGCTGTCCTCTGTGATCTGGAATGAGGATGGTGGGAAGTTTTCCCCCCCCCCCAAAAAAAAACATGCTTATCCAATACAGCGGGGACAAGAAATTTCATAGAAATACAAAACATCCCACTCCAGGATTTTTAAAAAAATGTTTATTTATATCAAAATATGAAACATTTCTGAAGCAGAGTAATGTTACATGTGGAGCAATTAAATGTTAATGTATCAGTTCCAAAATCCATCATTCTCCTACAGAATGGTGAGTTTGACTTTACATCGCAACACTGTCATAATTTTCTTTACCGGGTACATTTGGGGGAAGGGGGGAAGCAAGAAAAACAGAAATCTATGAACATGCAATGTTAATGGTGATGACTGGTTTAGTACTTGGGGCAGGCTTTTAAAATACGGACAGGAAGAGGGCTATGAGCTGCAGTTGCTGGCTGCTAAACCTCTTGTCAGAACCATGCAGAGATCAGTGCTATGGGAGGCAGAGCCCAACACAGTGTGGTGTAGTGTTTAAATGCAGTGGACTTTAATCTGGAGAGCCGGGTTTGATCCCCCACTCCTCCTCCACATGAAGCCTGCTGGGTGACCTTGGGCCAGTCACAGTTCTCTCAGAACTCTCTCAGCCCCACCTACCTCACAAGGTGACTGTTGTGGGGAGAGGAAGGGAAGGCAATTGTCGCCTGCTTTGAGACTCCTTAAGGTAGAGAAAAAAGGTAAAGGTTTCCCTTGCTCGAAAGCCAGTCGAGTTGCGGTGCTCATCTCCGTTTCAAAGCCGAAGAACCAGCGCTGTCCGAAGACATTTCCGTGGTCATGTGGCCGGCAAGACTAAACACCAAGGCGCACGGAACGCTGTGACCTTCCCAACAAAGTGGTACCTATTTCTCTACTTGCAATTTCTTGCTTTCGAACTGCTAGGTTGGCAGGAGCTGGAACTAGAGATGGGAGCTCACTCCGTCATGCGGCACACTTGGGTATCGAACTGCTGAACTACTGACCTTCCACAGCCTGCAGTTCAGCGTCTTAACCACTTGAGCCACCGCAGCTCCAAGGTAGAGAAAAGCGGGGTATAACAAACAACTCTTCTTCTTCAAGTTATGCCAGCCAGTTTGTAATCAAAGGAGCACCACAAACTTGTACATAAGCCAGCACACGCACACGCACTGTCTCTTTTCACCCTCTAGTTCTATCTGCATTTTAGAAAGCATTTTTCAACAAGAAGCAATTTTATTAAGTAGTTCAAAGTTTATAAAACCAGGAGTTCGCAATACCCACGGCAATTCAAGACACTTGCAGGATTCACACTACTTCGCTGGTGATTTCGAGACAATGGAGCTTTTCTTTTTTTCTTCCCCTCACACCTGAAGAATTGCTGAGGAGGAGAAAGCGGCAAATGAACAGCGCTGCACTTAACTGTAACTGTTGTTCATTGAGGTGTCTTCTCAGCAGGCACATGGGGACTGCACTTGCCCAGGCCAGCCACCGGAAGCTCTCTTGCAGCAGTGTTCCCTCGAAGCTGAGTTAATGTGAGCGAGCTCACTGTTTTTTAGCCACCGGCTCACGCATTTTTGTCTTAGCTCAGGAAGCACAGCTCCAGAGCAAGCTAATTTATGCAGCAGCCAAATCACCTGCTCACAACTTTAATGCCAGGAGGTCACAAAGTAGAATCTTTGCTCACAGGACTCCATAGCTTAGAGGGAGCATTGCTTACAGCCAGAGGTCATTTCGGGGGGGATCGCGGGGGATCGCAGTTCCCCCGGGTGAGGTACGGGGGGTGGGGCACATGACGAAGCCCCGCCCCCTGCTTCCAGCCCTCATTCAGCCAGGAGGAGACAGGAAAAGAGGGAGGGTGCTTCCTCCCTGCCTCTCCCCACCCCTGCCTGCCTGGGGCCAGGGAGGCCCTTTGTGGGGCTTCCTTGCACTCCCACCAGCCTTGCAGGTCCACCACCGGGCCCCTCATGGGGCTCGGCAGTGGAGCTGCAAGGCCGGCGGCGGCCGGGACCGTTGGGGGCGGGGTGTGTGGCCTTATGACACACTTCCGGTGATGTCAGGGGGTGTGGCCTTATGACACACTTCCGGTGATGTCAGGGGTGTGTGGCATATGCTAATGAGTTATGCTAATGAGTTCCCCTAGCTCTTTTTCTACGAAACGACCCCTGCTTACAGCTCTTCTGGTATCCTTTTAAAACTCCAAGGGGAGCCCCTCCCCTGCAGAGCTCTGTAGAGGCTGTCTTCCCACCTAATGACCACGTGCTCTGCAGGAAGGAGCCCCCCCTTTCCCTCAGTCCTCCTGAACCGCCATGAACACGAAGAATGCAACTGCATCCTATGAACGCACAGTGGGGTAGGAGGGAGGGAATGCGTGCCTGCACAGAAGACACCACGATGAACACAGTTGCAGGTAAACGCAACACTGTGTTCATCTTCAGTCTTCTGTGCAGTCCCACATTGGGAGAATGCTTTGCTTCTGTCCTCAGAACAGACAGAACCAAGACACTCGATGGCAGACTCGTAAGTTGGTCGGTTCTAACGGGTGATTTTGAAGGCAATGATTGGCCAGGGCAGATGTTTCTGCTGCCGGGCTATTGGAACAAGAGAGCGCTTTCTCCCACAAACTAGCCTTCAAGTGCACTCCTCGATCTGAATGGGACATTGGGGTAAATTGGAGGCAGATCTTGCACGTGGATGTATTACGGGCCTCACCCAAGCAGAGAAGGTGTTCACCTGAGCAAGTCATTTTTCTACTGCGCTGGGTACATATTATAAATAAAGCATTCTGCGACATACCTCCAGCAAGAAGAAGAAGAGATTGGATTTATACCCCGCCCTTCACTCGAAGTCTCAGAGCGGCTTACAAACTCCTATCCCTCCCCCTCCCCACAACAGACACCCTGTGAGGTGGGTGGGGCTGAGAGAGCTCAGAGAGAACTGTCCTTGAGAGAACAGCTCTGACAGAGCTACGGCTTGCCCAAGGTCATCCAGCCAGGTGCAAGTGGAGGAGTGGGGAATCAAACCCGGTTTTCCCAGATTAGAGTCTGCGCACTTAACCACTACACCAAACTGGCAAGCAAGGAGAGAGCCCAGAAGAAGAGAAACTTTGAGAACACGTCCTCACAATGCAGCGGCAAAGAAAGGACTGAAGGAAAGGGGGGCTCCTCCCTGGAAAGCACGTGACCATTAGGTGGGAAGATCGCCTCTAAAGAGCACTGGAGGGGCTCCCACTGGAGTTTTAAAAAGATACCAGAAGAGCTGTAAGAGAGCCTCCGGTGGCTGTCCTGCACAAGCACAGTCCCAATGTGAGAATGCACAGAAGATAGGGTTGCCAGCCTCCAAGTGGGGCCTGGGGATCTCCCGCTTTTACAACCGATCTCCAGCTGACAGAGATCAGCTCCCCTGGAGAAAATGGCTGCTTTGAAGGGTGGACTGTATGGCACTGCACTATGCTGAGGCCTTTCCCCTCCCCAACCCCCACCCTCTCCTGGCTCCACCCCCAAAGTTTCCAGCTATTTTCCTACCCAAACCTGGCAACCCTAACAGAAGACTGAATGTCTGCCTCCCACCCTAACAGAAGATGAATGTCTGCCTCCCACCCCGAAAGAGCCACAGGGAAGAGAAGAATTTTTGAATAAGAAAAAAAAGCATCTGGTTTCCCCACATCTTCATAGTTGGCACTGAACACCAGCCCTGGGGCTGCCGAATCAACCAGTGTTTTCCTGGTAGGGTTCCCAGGTCCTCCCTGGCCACTGGCAGGGAATGGGCCAGGTAAAGTCCCCATGTCCATGTTGGGAACTCCTGGAGATTTGGGGATGGAGCCTGGGGAGGACTGGGACCTCAGCGGGGTACAGTGCCACAGAGTCCACCCTCCAAAGCAGCCATTTTCTCCAGAGGAACTGATCTCTGTAATCTGGAAATGAGCTGTAAATAAGCTCTGACAGAAACTGCTCTTTTTCGAGAGCTGTATTTGTTGTTCAGTCGCACAGTCGAGTCCGACTCTTTGCGTCCCCATGGACAAGATCACGCCAGGCCCTCCTGTCTTCCGCCGTCCTCTGACGTTTGCTCAATTTCATGTTCGTTGCATCCATGACACTGTCCAACCATCTCATCCTTTGCTGTCCCCGTCTTCTTTGACCTTCAATCTTTCCCAGCATCAGGGTCTTCTCCAGTGAGTGCTCCCTTTCTCATTGGGTGGCCAAAGTATTTGAGCTTTAGTTTCATTATCTGGCCTTCCAGGGAACAGTCAGGGTTGATTTCTTTTAGGATTGACTGATTTTATCTCCTTGCAGTCCAAGGGACTCTCAAGAGTCTTCTCCAGCACCATAGTTCAAAAGAATCTATTCTTCGGCGCTCGGCCTTCCTTATAGTCCAACTCTCGCAGCCATACATGACTACTGGGAATACCATTGCTTTGACCATGCGGACTTTTGTTGGCAGGGTAATTAGTGGTCCGTAAACCAAATATTCTGGACTGGGGGAGTTTTTAGGCTCTGGTTCAACATTCAGGTAAAATGCCCAAAAGTCTGAAATGGCCCAAGCATTCTCGAGACCTCTGGGTCCTACTGGCTATGTGGCAGAACCCAGGGTAGCGGTGCCATCCTCTAGATGATGCCTGGACCACAGCATTGGACCCTGTCTACATATTCCTACAAGCTATATACTGTTCTTTAGGTTTTTGTTATCAATTTACTATAATTAATAAGATACACTAGGGTCTTTATTGTACATTTAAGTATATGATTTAAATGAGTATATGAAGGCAGAGTAAGGTAGAGGTAAAAGTTTCCCTTGCTCGAAAGCCAGCCATATCCGACTCTAGGGTTGCGGTGCTCGCTCAGGTTCCTGTCCTCCATCCCCAAATTTCCAGGAGTTTCCCAAACTGGATAGGGCCATCCTGGGCCCCCACACCACCCCCGCTGGTGGACAGGGAGGACCTGGCAACCCTAGGGTGGACTCTGCTGAGACCCCCTTCCCTTCCCAGACCCCACCCTTCCCAGCCTCCAACCCCTTAATCTCCAGGTATTTCCCACCCAGAGCTGGTGACCCTAAACCTGAGAACTTTGCTTCCTTCTACTAGCCCCCCCCCCTTTTGGCTACAGAAGAAGGAAGGGGGGTGAGCAAGGGCACCGGATCCCCTTTTTATTAATCAGTTTTCCCCCAAAATCTATTTCAAAATGTGCCTGGGAAATTCTCCCCTCTCTAGCTGCTCACTTCTCCACCTCTTTGGCTACTGAAGAAGGAAGGGGGGTGAGCAATCCCTATTTACCGGCCTCTCCACTAGCCGTGTCTTTTGTCGAGTGAATTGTACCTGGGGTTCAAAGGAACTCACTTCCTCCTTCTGCCATTACCAAATCAGAACACAGCCATCTTTCCCCCTCCTGATCTGCCAGATCCTTTCAGGGTCTACCCTGAAATCCTCCAAGATCAGACTTAGTTCCACTTTGGATCCCACTCAGGACAGACACAGTTTTTTTTGTATCAAAAGGGGATACCTCCTAGGAAGAACAGAAGGAGAGAGCTAGTGAACTAGCAGGAGCTAGGTGGAGTTTATTCAAATCATTTCATGCAGGGGTCGTTTCGTAGAAAAAGAGGTGCAGGAGCTCATTAGCATAACTTATTTGCATATGCCACACCGGCTGACATCACTGGAAGTGTGTCAGAAGGCAACACCCACCGCTCAGGCTCCACTGGACTATTTTGGATTGCTAGCTATGGGAGGGGGTGGAAACGTGCAGATCTGTCCTCACAGAAAAGGGAAAGCTTGTACCTGAATAAAACTTGGTCTTAAAGGTGCCACTGGACTGTTTTGGGGCGGGGGGAGCTCTGCAACTTACCTGGCTGCTTCATGCTCTGGCTGAGGGCTGCTGGGAGCAGGGGGCGGGGCTTGTTGCATGTGCCCGCCCCCTGGGCTCTTTACTGCCGGTGAGGTCAGGACTGCCCCATTGACATGTTGAGCGGCTGCTTCGAACAGTTTAAAACAGTTTGCAAATGGGCCCTTTTCACAATAAATGTATGAGGACAACCCTAGCAGCTCTCATCAAAGGGAGGTTTGTTTGCATGGAGCAGTTCAGAAAGCAGCATGAGCAGCCCAGGCTAGCTTGAGCTGCTCAGAGCTTGGAAGCTAAGCAGGGCTGGCCAGGTTATACTCAGGTGGGAGACCTCCAAGGAAGACCCAGGACTGCTCAGCAGGGGAAGTGGCAAACCAAATATTCTGGACTGGGGGAGTTTTTCCCGGCTCCGACGACCCAGGCCTCTCTCTCAGGGCCCCACTCAACCCCCACCCAACAACTTCCCCGCTTACCACGGCCGACGACCTTAGTGGACGGCCGCAGGGCTCCGGGCCGGCTCACGGGCCGGCTGGCAGGGAGAAGGAGGAGGACGGGAGCAGCAGGCACCCCGCCGCAACAGAGCCCCTTCCCCACCGGGCACGTCCCCAGGTACAAGGCAGCAGGGCGAGCCTCCAGGAGACACCGCTGCCGAGGCCCATGGGGCCTTCACTCCCCGGCATAGACGACTGTGCCGCGTCGCCCGGCACGCTTCCGGCCTAGGGCGGGGTCGAGTCACCCCCACGCTGGGCAGAGCGTCAACGCTCTTATAGGGAGGCGGAGCCACCGGTGATGGACAACCAGGTGGCCAATAGAAAAGAGGAGTTGGGTGGGGGGCAGGATAAAAAGGGGGAACGGAAGGGAGGCTGGGGAGGAAGAGAACGAGAGCCGAACAGAGAGACGGGCCAGTTGAGAGTCGCAGGGAGAGGTGACGCCGTGGATGTCCTCAGAGGTTCTCGAGGGTGCAGGCTTGCCTTCGGTGACGGAACCTGGCCGCCGGCCCTATTCTGAGGTCTCCCGTTCCCCTGGTGTAATGTACTCCGCCATTACCACGTGCGCGACCGTTGGGCCATGCGGTCAAGCACAAGCCCAAAGCTTCGTACATTTAGAACAATAGCCAAGCGGGTCCTAGCCCGCACCAATCAGAGGGCCAGGTCGGCAGCCGAGAGCCTATGGGACTCTCGGCTTCTGTAAATAACCTATAGGGTGAATAGGGGGGGTGTTTTGGTGGTGGGTTTCTGTGCATATATACTGGCCTGCGCGCCGGCTTACTTTGTCTTGTTCCTGATTGAATAAAGTACTCTTGCTGAAATCACTCCACGTTTCTGAGTACTTTTCACCTGTAAAGGGGAACGCCAATCCCTGGGACGGCGACTGGAGGCAAGGACGCCTCCCTTGAGCCGACAGAGGCGTCACAAACTATAACTTGCCCAGGTGCCCCACAGCTGTAGGGAGCCCAGGCAAGCCAGCCCTTGGAGGGGAGGGGAGGCAGTTTAAACTGCCTTCCCTTGGCTTGCCTGGGCAAGCTGGCCCTTGGACAGGCCAGGGAAGGCACAGGGAGGCATTTAAATGCCTCCCTGATCCTTCCAGGGCCCTCCCTGGTCCGTCCGCCTCGGAGTCGCAGTGGGGGGGTCGCTCTCCAGGCCTTCCCTCTGTAGCCACGCACATGCAGAGGTTTTGGCTGTAGTGGGTGTGGCCAACTCTGAAGCCAGCCGGAACTCCGTTCCTGTGCGTTCCTGCCCAAAATGAATGTATTATTAAATTATATATGGTATTTTATACATTGCTGCTACATGCATAGTTGTAGTTTACACTCTTTTTCTTTTTGTTCCAGCCTTTTTTGGTTACCACTTTTCAGAATAAGACTAGAAAAAGAGACAGAGCCCCCCTTCAGAAAACATATTTTCTTAAGATGTAAACGATAGGGGAAAGGGAAAGGAAGGGGCAAACAAAGGTATCTGGAAATCATACCTGCTCCTGCCTACTCTGAGTCTTTAATTTGGATATCAGGTTCAGATTGGGTGTCCTCAACTTGGAACATGACCCTGGAGACACTGAAAAATAAGGAAGGGATACCAGAATATGTTAATGTCCAACAGAATCTGCACCAGAGTGACCAAGCCTGTTTCAGTTCCATAATCAGGCCTGAAACAAGGTTAGAAAGGCCCCAAACAATCCGATTCATCCAGGAATGCTTGACATCCAGACACTACCTGTTTAATCTTCTTGCACAGGAATGAGATATCTGATGCAAGAGATATTGAGAACTAAAATACCATTTTTGCCTGAAATATTATTACCAAACATATTTCCAAAGGAGTTTGATAAAGGTGATAGATATTTGATAGTACACCTAACTACTGCAGCAAGAATATTATATGCAAAATATTGGAAACAAATGGAAACACCAAAGAAGCAAGAATATGTGAATAAACTGTTGGGGACGGCTGAAAATGACAAACTGTCATCGTTGATGAGAGGGACAACAGACCCAACATTTCAAAAGACGTGGAAAAAACTGTATGATTGGTACAATATAAATGCATAGCTTAAAGTAATGAAATTTTTGGTATTATTAATCTTTTTAAGTTAAATAGAAACTATGGTAATGAAAAGATAAGAGTATACAGAAACTTAAGCAAATTTATAGAAATTCTTTAAATATGGTAATAGAGTTATAAGAAAACATACTGATCTTTTTGTATGTTTTATGTGTGTAAGTGGATGTTTGTTATGTAGTATGTTTGTTGGTGTATAATATGAAAAATAATAAAAGTGTACCTTATGGGTACTTAAAAAAAAAAAAGAATGAGATATCTGAGACTAGTTGATAGTCATTGAGATCTCCTGGGTCCAGGATAGGTTTCTTTAGAAGTGGATACACCACAGCCTGTTTCAAGGATGGAGTGACCACCCCCTCTCTCAAGGAGGTATTTATTACCCCTTGGACAACCTCCTCCCCCACCCAGCAGATTTAAGTAGCCAGGAAGGGTCATACGAGCAAATGCTAGGCCTCAGATCTCCAAGTCTGTGTGCAGCGTAAATAATTTTAGCTTCTCCTTTTAAACAGCAGATCCCAATTATGGAAAGAGTCTTTTGAGACTCCCCCGGATTTCTGAAATGGTTGGTTGGCAGGGGGGAGTGGATGTACTGCTGTTCAAGAAGGACAAGTAGCATAAAGGACAACATTGTCCCATGTAGCCTTGCCAATTACCTGCTTATTGCCATACTCCACATCTCCCACCCATGCTCAATGCAGCAAGGGGAAAATGGGGGGGGGGGGAGAAAGGTAAAACAATGATCTAGGAATCACCATAAATCTCTGTGGTAAAAGCCATAGAGACTGGTGTGATTCCTAGAACGTTACTCTATGGATTGACATCACGTCTGGATTTTTACCTGGAAGTGATGTTGTGCGATGTCTTTTCTCCTACACTCTGTCCCCCAAAGTCTCCCTAGAGTCCCAGGCCCTGTCCCTGTCAACCCTCGTCCTATGTAGGGTTTCCAGCTTCCAGCTTGGGCCTGGAAATCACCTGGGACTACAACTGACCTCCAGACTACAGAGATCAATCCTCCTGGAGAAAATGGCTGCTTTGGAGAGTGGAATCTATGCCATGATAACCCTCTGAGGTCCCACCCCAGTCTCCACCCAAATTCTCCAAAAATCCCCAACCCAGAGTTGACAACCCTAATCTGATGTCAAGTTAGGATGGAACTGGTGATCACTGGCTAAAGCAGAAACAATATTACAATAAGAGGGTTATAAGAAGAAACGTAGGACATGATCTTACAGGTTCTTTTCGGCACTAGACCTTAAATCCCGGTTCAGCCTGTCCCTGAACTTACATTCTGCACTACACTCAAGTTCACCCCTGGAATTATCTCAGGGTATTTTTGTTGCTTCCACGTTACATTAAGGTCACCCCGGTTTTGCCCCACACTTGTCCCGCGATAAATGGATGCTGTTAGAGATAAATGCAAGGTATTGTGTCATGAGTTGAACTCTGATAAAACCAGGGATGAGATCCAAGTGCGGAAAGGACCTTAGAAGGCTTTTTAAATAAGCATCTTAGGCTCTGGTACAAAAATGTTCAGGTTTGACTCTGCTGAGGGAATTAACTCAAAACGCCAAGCAGAAAAATAAAGCATCCTACAATATTAAGAGGTTGTTATATGGCAGTTGAGAGGAAGGAAATGACATCATCAGTGTAAGCAATTAAAATTTAGCTAGGGAGGGACGGTGGCATGCTATAGCCCAATATCGTCAGATCCTGGAAGCGAAGCAGGGTGGGTACATGGAAGGGAGAGCACCAACAAAGACTCTGCAGAAGGGGGCCATGGCAAACCACCTTTGCTTCTCATTTGCCTACGGGGATGGCCACACGGCGGCTGCTGCTTGACAGTGCTTTATACTCACCAAATGTGGCTAATAGCAATTTTTCTTTCTGGCTCAGCAAGATCCTTCCCGGGGGGGGGGGGGGCGTCTCACCTTTTCCTGACTTTGTCCACTCTCTCTTCCATAGCATCCTTTCTGTTGTCACTTGTGACACGATACACCCGGGTATGGCTGCAAAACACACAGAGATATATATCAGTGGTTTTATGCGGGTTTATTTTCCTTCTGCTTCGCAGGGCACCAAACAACGATCAAATCAATTATCCCTCAAGTCCACTTTCCCTACCAGAGAAATTTTAAAGGCCTGAAACCACGATAATATGGCTTACCCATAAGCTTTGCTGTACGGCGTATGCTTCAAACTATTTATCCGACAACTACTTTGCAAAGTAAAGGTAAAGGTTTCCCTTGCTCGAAAGCCAGTTGAATCCGACTCTAGGGTTGCGATGCTCATCTCCGTTTCAAAGCCGAAGAGCCAGCGCTGTCTGAAGATGTTTCCGTGGTCATGTGGCCGGCATGACTAGACACCAAGGCGCACGGAACGCTGTTACCTTCCCACCGAGGCGGTACCTATTGATCTCCTCACAATTTCTTGCTTTCGAACTGCTAGGTTGGCAGGAGCTGGAACTAGAGACGGGAGCTCACTCCGTCATGCGTCAACTCGGGTCTTGAACTGCTGAACTACCGACCTTCCAGAGCCTGCAGTTCAGCGTCTTAACCACTTGAGCCACCGCAGCTCAAAGTAGATCACTGTTATTCCTGTTCTACAGATAGGGTTGCCAGCCTCCCAAGTGGGGTCTGGAGATTTCCTGGCAGTACAACTCATCTCCAGATGACAGCGATCAGTTCCCCTGGAGAATATGGCTGGACTCTATGGCATTCTACCCCACTGAGGTCCCTTCCCCACCCCTACCCAAACTCCTGTTGTAGAAACGCAGACTGCAATGTGTACCAAGAACGTGTTGGAAAATGCATCTGCACACAAACTTTACAGAAAGTGACCGTGGATCTCTAAAGTACGTGGCACAAAATGTTCCATGCAACAACGTCATGGAACAAAACCAAAATGTGGAATGGCTGCCATTTCTCCAACTCTACTCCAGGGTTCCTTGGAAAACAGTTTGGAAAAGAAACCCGTGTAAAACGTTGAACTGTGTGATCCCTTGGCAATTTACGTCGTCGGTGGATCTGCCTTGAGCACTACCGCCCACCTCAAGATCGACATATCTTTGACTTTGTCTATAATTTTAATATGGTTTCCGTATAGAAAGAAAAAGAAGAGCGGCAGATACTTAAAGTTTTACCTCCATCTGATGAACTGGATCCTTGTCCTGTCCTCGGCCAGATCTTGGCTGGATGATGATGTGAGTTTTGTGCGAGACTCGTGAACAATCCGCTACGAAAAAGGATGCAGATGGTCTGGTTACTTGTAGCAACAACAAAAAAGCCTTGTCCAAAAATTTTAAAAAATTCACAGTATCAAACTTCACTGAATCAGATGTCATTTTGCTTTTTGGCGAAAAAAATACATCAAATCAATTTGAGCTTTTATTCTATGAGCTGCTTTCCCCCCTGCAAGGACACACAACCACATTTCATAGGGTTGCCAGCTCTGGGTTGGGATATTCCTGGAGATCTGGGGTTGGACCCTAGGGAGGGGAAGGAGTTCAGCCATTTCCTCCAGGGGAACTGGTTTCTGTTGTTGTTGAATACTGGGTTCTGGATGCATTGCAGTGATCAGCTCTAGTTTATTTAGTGATTTCAGGAAAACAACAAGAACACCCAGCAAGGTTTGAGCCCTGCTTATAAAGCATGCAGACACCACACCCCACACACCCCTCTCCCTAGGATAAGCTATTTACATTACACTGCTTATCTATAGGTCAGTGGTGGCGAACCTATGGCACGGGGGTGCCAGAGGTGGCACTCAGAGCCCTCTCTGTGGGCACATGTGCCATCGCCCTAGCCAGGCCCAGACCATCATAAAAGTGTCAAATTCTCTGCCACATAATTTTAAGTAAATGAAAGCATTTGGGATTGCTTTCCTTACTTTGTTTGGATCATCTTCAGTTAATGTATGGGTTGTTTTTTTTCTAAAGTAAAACCTCAGTATTCAGGTTAAATTGCCATGTTGGCACTTTGTGATAAATAAGTGGGTTTTGGGTCGCAGTTTGGGCACTCGGTCTCTAAAAGGTTCGCCATCACTGCTATATGTCAATTCCAGGATCCTGGTCAGCTATTGTTCTTGGGGAACAAGCTCACCCAGTTCAAGGTCCCCATTCAGGGATGGCTTAGGCTCAATACATAACAGTTGTCTTGAGAATAGTTATAATAACACGAGATGTCCAGGCACTAACTGGAGGTTGGCAGCCTTAAACACATAAGATCCTGAACTGGTAACCAGAAGGCTTTCGCACTGGGCACCACAATCTAATGTGGTTCAAAAACTGAGAAATGCCATACCATGCAAGGAAGCCAAGAAGTTAGAATGGGTAAAGTGATCCTCCTTGACCACTAGAAAAAGCTTCCAGCTAAGGCTTGAACAGCTCGGGGACTTGCTCTTGCAAGACTCAACATACCTTGTACTTTTTAAGCCTTTCCTCCATCCCCTCTCAATTAAACTGAACCTGGGTCTGAGAGCCCTCTTTCCACAGGCAGGACTCACCCTGGGTGGCCTTCTGTCTTCAAAGTTTTCCCAAGATTCTGGCTTTGATCTTGCAGCTGCCAAATCTTGGCCCACAGATGGGAAAGCTTGGATCTCGTTTTTGGTTTCCTTCTTGCTTTCTGTCTTGTTTTCTGGTTTCTGCTTAAAGAGCTTAGTTGCCTCCTGTTCAATCTGGGTAGTGAGAGACAGACACACAAAGACCAGTGTTTTCACCAACCAGTCAAAGCACCAAGGCCCTGACCAATAAAAAGGAGTCACATGTAATTCCTGTTCAAAACACTTATCACCAGGGCTTTTTTTGTAGAAAAAGTCCAGCAGGAACTCATTAGCATAATAGGCCACACCCAGCAGCAGAAACTCATTAGCATATTAGGCCACACCCCTGATTGTACCACTCATTAGCATATTAGGCTGCGTTCCCATGTTACCGGAAGTGTGGTCATCCAGCCACACCCACCTTTTGCTTCTTATTCTGTTTACCTTGTTTGTGGTCAAAACCCAGGGCCTTTTTTTATTGCAGGAACTCCTTTGCATGTTAGGCCACACACCCCTAATGTAGCCAGTCCTAATGAGTTTCTACTGCTGGGTGTGGCCTATTATGCTAATGAGTTCCTGGTGGGTGTGGCCAACTTGGGAGCCAGCCGGAACTCTGTTCCTGTGCGTTCCTGCCCAAAAATAGCCCTGCTTATTACCATTATTCATTTATACAGAACCTAGGGTAGCTAGGAAGGAGTTCAGGGGAGCGGCGACATGGGGTGGGTGTCAATGGCAATGGCAACAGCATAATGTCAATTCTGGGGGGGAACCGAAAGTGACATCACGCATCAGTAGGAATTGCTGGACACTCTATGGTAAAACACCAGAGTTTCCGGTGATTACTAGAGAGGTCTGATGTCACTTCCAGGTATTCCCCAGAAGTGACACCATGCCACTGCTTCTGGCTTTTTTCACTATTATTTTTCTCCCACTAGCTGCAGGCGTGTCCATGGGAAATAGGAGCTGGGAGGGTGGGATTCACTGCCCACAGCAGGAAATTTGATCTGATTTATTAAATTTCTACCCCACCCTCCCAGTCTCGGCCGGCTCAGCTTTGAGATGCAGGACCATAGAGAGACCCAGCTGGGTAGCCATGTTAGTCAGTCTGTAGCAGTAGAAAAGAGCAAGACTCCAGTAGTAACTTAAAGACTAACAACAATTGTGGCAGGATATGAGCTTTGATGAGTCACTGCTCATTTCTTCAGATACACCTAGAATGTGAGTCCATCTGTCCTTATATCTCAGAGAGTGGAAAAATTTCAGATGCTGAAAAGATGCTGACAATAGCAGGTGAATGACAATAGCAGGTGAGATTGGACTGGGTGTGATATGCAGAGGGGTAGTAGATGTGGCAAAATCAGCATTGGTAATGAGACAGGAAACCTAGGTCTTAATTCAGTCCATTGTCTTGAGCTTCATTCTCAGTTGCAATTCAGCAGTCTCTCTTTCTAATCTCCTTTTGAAATTCCTTTGTAAGAGAACTGCTACTCTTAGGTCAGCAACTCAATGTCCTGGAAGGTTAAAATGCCCCCCCCCCCGGTTTTTGAATGTTGTGGTTTCTAATGCAACTGATTTTGTTAGGCCCCGGTCACACGCGAGGATTTGGGCCGGGAGAGGGACGGATCGGATGCGCGGCAAATGGGCGCGATCCCACAGCAACATCTGGGAAGCGTTGCCTGCCCGTCACCGATCCGTCCCTCCCGCCCAAAACCCCGCACCAAAAAAGAATCACCTACCTGGGTGGTTCATCCAGAAAGGCCGCGGCAAGTGCGGCCGTGGGATCGCCGGCGCGTCCTTCCACCGGCGCATCCCCGGCTCCTGGCTGAACTGCGCATGTGTAAGCATGCGCAGTTCGCCAGCCTCCCTCTCCCACCGTTGCTTTCTCCCCGGCATCTGACCTTAGTCTTTTAAGGTGCTACTGTATTCTCGCTCTAATCAGGTGGGTAGCCCTTTTGGTCTGAAGCAACAAGAACGAAGTCTGAGTCCAGTGGCACCTTTAAGACCAACAAAGTTTTTCTGGGTGTAAGCTTTCGCGTACCCAGAATTAAACTTTGTTGGTCTTAAAGGTGCCACTGGACTCAAACTTTGATCTCTTGTGGAAAGTTACCCCACTAGGTTCCCTGCTCCATTACCAGCATGTTAAAGGATAAAAACACATATCCTTAAACCCATTTCTCCCCCTTCCCCTTTACAGTGCTAACCACAGCATGGGAAGAGATTTCATCAATGAAACCATGGGGGTTGAAGGGTAAATCCCCCCCACTCCTCTCTGCCCAGGTCTCATCTGGAATGGGGCTAAGCATGTGAGCCATTTAACTTTTATGGGCAGATGGAAATCGGTGATATTTGGCCTGCCATTTTAGCCTGAGACATCAGTATCTTTTGACTAACAACTTTAGGCTGGACTGTTCTCCAGTTGGACGGAATTTCGTCGCCACTACCCTGACCGTGACACTCACCTTCTGCAGCCAGTGCTCCAGTACAGATGCTGCCTCTGTCTCAATGACATTAATGCTCTTAAAGGGAAAAAAAGGGGGGATAAGAATTTAGGAGAATCAGAATTATGGTCCCCAACACAGGCACTCCTCCCCCAGTTTCTTCCCTGGCCCATAGAATTGAGCACAACCCTCTCCAGGTGTGCTTACTGGAGTCTTGTCCAATTGAAAAGAGTGGCCAGTAGCTCTATGGAGCAAGAGAAAACCCGCCCATGTAGTAACGATCATCCTAAGGCATCTTATGAGTTCAGGGAATCGGACCTTTCTCCCGTTTCACCACAAAGTGTGCCTGCCATTCAAAAACAGTAGCCTGAACAAAGGGAGAATTCTAGCACACTGTGTCCATCTGTGGAGATGAGACAGGGCAGCATTGTGGCATAGGGAAGCACAATGCATTGCCTAGGCAACTGTGATGTCATAATGACTTGGAGAAAGATTGATACTTACTGACTAGCTGCATCACCTGGGATGGAAACTTCTAGTTTGTTTATATTATAGAGTCACAAGCTGCCATCGTCTTCTAGAGCTTAAGGCCTTTTATGGGTGGGTGGGGGGTTTGCCATCAAGTAGGGGTGTGTGGGGGATTCGGCTTTTTTCTGATTCTGGTACAATTAAATCAATTTTTTTTAATTTCTAAGTATACCCAAATACTACTACCAGTAATACATTGGTAACCAGAAATATTGGGGAATACCAAAAAAAATCAGTTCCATTATATTCTATGGGGCCATTGTAGCCAATAGCAAGCAAAATCTTCTAAGGAATATTCAGTGGGCTGGGCGGGGGAGGTTCGAGGTAGAGGCACCAAATTTGTATTGTAGCTGCTGGAGCCTCTCCTCAAATGAACCTCCAAGTTTGGAAAAGATTGGTCCAGGGGGTCCAATTCTAGGGGCATCCAAAGAGGATGCTCCCATCTTTCATTATTTCCAATGGTGGGGGAAAAGATAGGCAGATAAAACAACAGCAAGCAGTTTCTCCCAGATAATCTGCAGTAGAAACTGTGCGGTGTGGTGTGGTGTGAGGGGGCATGTTTGCAAGGCTAATAGCAGAACCAGTGCAATGTGCCCACCAGAACCACCCCCAGGCCCCAACCCACCAGCCTACAACAAAATGAGAAAAGTTTTAAAAAACTAGCCCTAATCAGTCAAACCAATGGATGTCTTCAGTCTTCTGTTCTCTAGCCGGTGGGATCTTGATCTGAAGTAGTTCAAATTAGTGTCTCAGGCAGCAGGAAAGTCAGGCTCAAAGCAGTAACTGAAGCAGAAGCCAGTCACACAATCTCCAACCAAAGCACTCTCAGCAGGAATGGAGTCAGCCAGTCAGACCCCTGCTTTTATGCTCTCTGGCCATACACAGAAGAATTTCAAAAAACAACAACAAACTTCTGTGATTGGCCAAAGAGAAGAGTGCCCACCCTTACCTGTAATCCTATTGGCTAGTGCTCCTCTCCCCTCCTGCCCCTGAGAAAGCAAGCTAGTAGTTGGGCTTCAAGTTTGAAGTCAGCAGCAACAACAGCCTTGCAAGCTGCAATACCATTTGTAAATGCATTGCAGTGATTGGCTGTATGTATTGTTCCTCTTCCCCTCCCTCCTGTAAAGCAGAGCAAAGGGTGGGAAAGAGAAGGTAAGTGCAGCTCTTTAAAGTTTTAACCCCCCCCAGCCTGTATTTGGCTATGCCGAATAATGCTGAATAAAAGCCAGATAGTTTTGGCTTTTATTCAGCATTCTATATTGAACAGCTGAATCAGATCAGAGATTCTGATTCAGCTTACCGATTACCGGAAAAATGCCAAAAAGATTTGGCTTTACCGCATGCACACCCCTACCGTCAAGTCACAGCTTACTTATGGTGACCCTGTGGGGTGTTCAAGGCAAGAGATGTTCAGGGGTGGTTTCCCATCGCCTGCCTTGTGTCTTAACCCTGGACTTCCCTGGTGGTCTCCCATCAAAGTATTAACCAGGGCTGACCCTGATTAGCTTCCAAGATCTGACAAGAGTGGGCTAGCCTTGGCTATCCAGGTCATGGCTTTTGTGTAATACCCACTGCAAAACACTGCAGTGGATCCCAACTGAGTTTTCCATCAGCACAACAGAAAATTCCTGTTTCTCCCTTTCCATTACAGCTCACTAACCTCCACTAACCACTGGTCATGGGGGATACAGGACCAGTAGGAGGAAGGGCAACTTAATGGAACTACATTAGGGGGAAGGGCAACTTAATGGAAATCTCTGCTGGGGCTCTGCTGGGTTTGAAAGTGCGTATCTAGTGGTGAGAGTGTGATACAGGATTGGAGTTCTATCGGTGTACCTCCCACACCACTGCCCAACTGCCTCTCTGCCTGAGCTTGTAGAGGCTGCCTCGGACCTGGTGTTGAGGACTCCTAGGCTGTCTTGAAGGACGTCAACATCCATGCTGAGGCTACCTTGTTGGGAGTCGCCCAGGATTTCATGGTCCCCATGACACTTATGCACCTGTCTCAGGGAATCATAGGCCCCACACACTGTGCAGGTCACTGGTGTTTTGTTCCGGGAAGGAAGAAGGCGATCTGAAGGGGGGGGGATTGAAGATGGTCCCCTTGTCATGGACAGATCACTACTTCCTTGAATTTAGACTCACAGGGTTGCCAAGACTCAGCAGGGGTGGAGGGTCCATTAAGACAATCCCCTGTAGCTGGTTTTCAGATGGAATTGAAAGATTATCCTGCTCATAAAGTCGGCATCCATTTTATTGCCCTGGTTGACCTCTGGGATGGGGCAATGACTCAGGCGATTGACACAACTGCACCTTGGTGCCATCTCTCAGGTTGAAAAGCTTGGGTAGCCCTTAGCTTATTGTGGGGCTGCAGGTAATGAAAAGATAGGGGGGCAAAGGTGGAGAAAGACATGGGATGACTCTGACAAGACACGGGCTAGACTTCATCTGAAAGCCAACTATGTGGCAGTGATGGCAGCAAAGAAGCAGTGCTTTTCTGCCCCCACTGCATCCGTACAGTGTAGAACTGCAGAACTTTCAGGTAGTCAGGAGCCTGTCAGATTCTGGCCAATGAGAGGAGATGGACCGCTCTGCAGCCCGATGTCATCATTTTGCTAAGTCCATTGCAGATAAAATCTCTTGTATCCATTCTGAAATGGACTCTACCTTAGCAGCCACAGGATTGGATGGCCCCTTTCAGCCTGTGCAGTCTGAGGATGTGGACAGGATTCTTGGCAATTTGAGACCTGTTTGTATGACCTTTCCCCTCCTGGCTGCTTAAATCTGGGGGGGGGGGAGCTAGCAGACTGAGTTCAGGAGACAGTAAAATGCCTCCCTGAGAGATGGGGTGATTGCTCCTGACTTCAAGTGGGCAGTAATGCATCCACTCCTACAGAAATCTTGTTCTGGACCTAGGAGAGTTGAATAATTGCCATCCAGTCTCAAATGCACTATCCTTGAGCCAGGTGATTTAATGAGTGATGGCTGGCCAGCTTCAGCGATTCCTGAACCAAGTGATTTAGATCTATTCCAATCTGTTTTCAGACCCGATTATGAGAGTGAAATGGCCTTATACCGGTGCATGAAATGAGCTGGAAGATGACCCCATTGATCCTCCTGGACCTCTTGGTGGCTTTTTACATCATTCCTCGTGGTATCCTTCTAAATTGCCTTTTGGGACTGGGATTGGGAGGCACTGTTCTGTGGTGGTTCCAGTCTTACCTTGAGGGTAGGCTTCAGTGTGTGGTGGCAGGGGACAGTTGTTCTGCCCTTGGCCTTTGGCCTACAGGGTTCCCCAAAATTCCATCTGGTCCCCCATGCTTTTCAGCACCTATATACAGCGGCTGGGAGAGGTCATCCAGAGATTCGGACTTCATTTCCCACAATGTTGCCCCCTCACCCAGTTGGTGGAGATTCTCCTGGAGCAATTTGTGGTCAGCCTTGCTTTTCACCATCTTGAATAATTTTGTGTCATTTGCAAACCTTGACACTATGCTGCTCACCCCCAGCTGCAGATAATTTATGAACCAATTAAATAGCACTGGCTCCAGTACTGATCCCTGTGGGACCCACTGCTTACTTCTCTCAATTCTGAGAACTGCCTATTTATTCCTGTTTTCTGCTTCCTGCCCTTTCACCAATTTTAATCTGAAAGAGGACCACCTGCCCTTTTAATCCATAAGTGTTCAGCTTACTCAGGAGTCTTTGGTGAGGTAACCTGTCACAAGACTATTGAAGGTCCAAGTAAATAAAGTTTATCATGTCACTGATATCTACATGCTTATTCACTTTTTTTAAGAACTCCAAAAGGTTGGTGAGGCAGAACTTCTCATTGCAGAAGCCAGACTGATTTTCCTTTATCAGACTTTGTTCCTCTGTGTGCCTCATAACTCTATCTTTGATTACAATTTCTATTAATTTGCCTGGGTCAGATATTTAACTGGCTTGTAATTTCCTGGTTCCCTTCTAAGCCCTCTTTGATTTATAACATGACACTTCCCTCAACATCTCCCTTCCTATCCTGCCTATACAAATTATGCCCAGAGATGACTATATCCCATTAACTTCCCACATTCCACAGAGTTTCTGAAACACCCACTATATCTAAATTGTCATAACAACATAAGAGAAGCCATGTTTGATCAGGCCAATGGCCCATCTAGTCCAACATTCTGTGTCATACAGTGGCCAAAGCCCAGGTGCCATCAGGAGGTTCACCAGTGGGGCCAGAATTCCAGAAGGGAGCTCCCACAATTACCCACCAAGCACCAAGAATCACTGCCCCAGAAACAGTGTTCCATCTATACCTTGTGGCTAATAGCCACTGACGGACCTCTGCTCCGTATGTCATTGAACACCCGGCACTCCAGAAAGGCCTAACTTGGCTTGGAAGCTCCTGGGTTTGGCTTATAGACACCTGTGTTTCCTGCCTCCCCTTTGGTCTCCACACAGGGCCTGCTCTGTTGAAGAGGCAGAAAGCAGGGCTCTTCTGTATGTGCCAGGCTTCATCAACAGGAAACCCATACCCTTCAGCATTTCAGGGCTGAATTTAGGAACACTTGTTCTATACAGACTTGTAATGTCCTCTCTTTATATACCATAGATTGCTGTCCAATGGCTGAATTTAGGAACCCTTGTTCTATACAGACTTGTAATGTCCTCTCTTTATATACCATAGATTGCTGTCCAATGGCTGAATTTAGGAACACTTGTTCTATACAGACTTGTAATGTCCTCTCTTTATATACCGTAGATTGCTGCCCAATGCACATTACTAAATGCTTTCCTGCCCTCTACATTCATTTCTTGTCTCTGATTTTGTCGCATGGGTTTCCTAGAGGACCCGCTCCTTTTTCTTTCTTGTGTGGTTAATCTATTGTTGGTCTCATAATATACTACCATAGATAATGGCTTCAAACACACCTCACTGACTGCAGTGTGTGGCGTGGCATGTTGTGCTGTGCAAAGATGGACTCAAAGGGATGCTCCCCGAAATCATGCTGCTGTAAGGATGCCAAGCCAGAGCAAAACACCCATGTGGAAATAGCCTTTATCTCCACAACTGTCTTTCCAGATAGGTGGATGATCTATTGATTACATGCAAAAAGCCTCCACGCCATTGTTTTTCTCTTGAAAAGGGAAAAGTTGGCTCAGGAGAGGGGAATTTCTAAAAGAGAAGCAGCCGCAGGGGAGGGATGCCTAAGCCCTATTCCCACCTATCATTAATATATTCTAAATGCCTCCTCCAGTCCCCAATCCCCAATTCTAGCCACATATCTGCAAGGATAAACACTTGACTGGAACCCCATCGTGGGAAAAGCTGTCCTGTGTGATCTGGAATGAGGATAGCGGGCAGTTTACCTCCCGCCCCAACATGAATATCTAGTGGTGGTGGTGGTGGGTAGAATAGGCAATTTCAAAGGAATACAAAACACTGCACTCCAGGTTAATTTTTTTTTTGAAAATGTTTATTTATATCAAAATACAAAACATTTCTGAAGCAGAGTAATGTTACATGTGGAGCAATTAAATGTTAATTTATCAGTTCCAAAACCCATCATTCTCCTACAGAATGGCTAGTTTGACTTTATATCGCAACACTGCCATAATTTTCTTTACCGGGTACATTTTGGGGGGAGGGGGGGAAGCAAGAAAAACATAAATCTATGAACATGCAATGTTAATGGTGATGACTGGTTTAGTACTTGGGGCAGGCTTTTAAAATACCGGCAGGAAGAGGCCTACGGGCATACCATTCACATTTAAGGCAGGGGCTACGAGCATCAATCCTCCAAATGCCAAAGGGGCCCCGGCATCATTGGCAGACAGAGCAAGATTTATTGCTTAGGCTCCCCAAGCCACGTGTGCCCCAGAGTTGCCTCCGGTAAAAGCCAAGTGGGTCAGCTCAGGATCTGAGGCAGAAGGAGCCAAGAGAGACTCAGCAGCAGGCACGGTCTGCGTTTCCTTCGGCCACGAGGTATGCTGCCTATCTGGCGGCGTTGGAAGATTTCAGGACTAATCAAGCAAGGCTGGTGGGTTATGAGATCTCTTCCCTGGGCTTGGTCCTGTCCCCAGAAGCATTTCCCCCCCCCCCATTCAAATTTATGGGTTCAAGAAGGACAAGAAGCAACACAGTGAGGTGCTTAAAGGGTGTGTCTACACAACGAGTCTAACGTGGTTTGGAAACCATGTTAACTTTCATGGGTTCGAGCAGCTGTGATCATCCAAGGGATTCTTTGTAGGAAGTCCATAGCCCATCGATAGAGTGACATCACCTCAGAGTCCCAGCATGAGTTAAACACATTTTAAACAGGTTTAGATTGTAGTACAGACATGCCCCTAAGTAGAAGCGCCACACTTCCGTTTGATGCCTCTTTGGTGGGAAATCAGGAAGGAAAAGGGGGCACTTTTTAGCCCAAACTTAGTCATCTGGTCCCCACCCCAATCGATTAGCACCCAGTTGTGGGGGAAATCTCAGTTGCCTCAGGGAGACCCAGCCCCTTTGTCCCTAACAGCAAGCTGCTTGGATTCCCTACGAAGAAAAGCTGGCAGTCTTGAAGCTGAGGCAGCATCCCATTTCATCCTCAGAGCCATTTCAGATGTGTGAAAGAAGAAACGAGAGAAGAAGCTATGTGCTTCTGAGTCTTGCCCAGTGGCAGCAAGGAGATATGTCTTCTCCCTGGTTTGGGGGCTAAAAATGTACCTCCTCCTATCTGATGAACCTCTAGGAGGGAAGCACAAGCCACACACACTTCTGTCTCCAGTCTTCTTCTGAACGCCTGAAATGACTCCTTGTTCCCCAGAGGCAGGGTAGAAAGGGCAGCAAAAGTCCCAAGGCCAGTTTCCAGTCCATATTCCAATCCTGCTGGTATTTTATAGGCCTTTACAAAGAGGAGGAAGAGAGCAACAATGCAGATACAAAGAAAGATTATATATCGCGCAGAATAAGTTTCATATAAGGCTTTGGTACAGCACCATCATCTCTTGGATTTATTTTGTAATTGTTTACAGAAAAAAAACACCATACTGAAAAATAGTTTTGTTTTCAATTTTTCAAACTTTGAGCCTTCTGAGTTATCTGAAATTCAAAATTAATCCTCTAGTTGCCATCTTGGCTTGCACTGAATGATATTTTTGCTGTATGCACAAGTGCAATTAAAAAAAAATCTTAGGGTGTTTTTTTTTAAATCAATCTACCATTACCAATCCTTTAGCTAGGAGCTTAAAAAGGATTGGAGGGTATTCAGATTTTTCAGTAGTGGTTACTATGAGTCATTATTTTTAAAAACCCAAGGGGAGAAAAGAAAAACACAATGATAAAAGACAAAGGAACCAGCATGGAAAGA
>NW_015162082.1:52619-78277 GCF_001447785.1 Gekko japonicus
TTCCTGCTGGCTACCTTTAAAACAGCACCGAAAAGCACCTTGACATGAGTTATACATTGTAATACTCAACATTCAAGAAATGGAATCGAGGTTGAATGGTCTTCGAGGGTTAAAGTCAGTTTAATTGAGTAGACAATTCTTAAAAAAAAAAACAAACAAAAAAAAACATTTCCATGACTCAAAGTCCCAAAACAACAAAATCCTAAAAAGGAATAGCACCTTATGGGAAGATCCCATGGATTTGACACACACCGAGGAAGCCAAGGGGGTTCTGTCGAACATTATTAGAAGTTTACCAATTCCCTACGTACATCAGGATATTGATAGATTATTCTGATCTTTAAAAGCTACAAGTTCTCTCAACTCCTGTAACTGGAAGCAGGTTATTTATAAAAAGGTCTTCTTTGCTAATACAGTTCTGCAGGGATTTTCCACATGGGAAACATCAAGTTTTTGTGGCTGGGCGATTTCAGCCTAGGGTTCAGCCTAGGGTTCAGGAGCTGGAATGGAAAGTGCTAGTGTAAGTCCTGCAAAACAAGGTTAAGTTCCAAATGTAAATCCTCTGCATTTAATGATCACTCAGATGAAGCTTGAAAATTCTAGTAGCACTTCCACTGAAAAACCAATTGGAAGGGAAAGAAGAGTGGAAGGGAAAGAAGAGTGATCACCACTCCTTCTCCATCAACGGAAGGAGAACTTTGTGACTTACACGGCCCCTTGATGGAGCATGGGACTAAGTCTGAAGCACTCCCAAGCAGACAACCATGTGGCATCTTGGAACTGAGAAGGTTAGGCGCCTGAAAAAGCTGCCAGCTCACCTGGCTCCCATCTCTGCTTCCAGATGTGCACGTCATAAGGTGTAATAGGATATTTTCAGGGCAACCTGTTGAGGATGGGTTTTAACTGTATTTCCCCCTTTTTGCGAGTGTAGCATCATTAACTTATTATGTATTTTCCATGCCCTCTCATTTGAACTCTGGTCTCCAAAGGGACACCCTAAACCCTAACAGGATCGAGTGGGAGACAAGCTGCTGGCTGGCTTCCATTCGGCATCAAGAATATAGGAGCGCAACTGTGGAAAGTGTGCTTGATTAAACTTTTTCTTTTTTCTCCCCAAAGTTTTCGAGAGACAGTGAGAAACTCAAGTACCCTGCCCCCAGTCAGCCACAGGGTTTTGAATGGAAGCCCCCTCCTCCCAAAGGTGCTTGGGAAGAAGTCCCCTTCCGTTTTTCTGTGATGCTCTACATGGTCGTTGCTAATCCATGGAGCCAAAGGTCTGGGAATAGAGACTCAGGGAACACCCCCTCCCCACACATAGAGCTTTGTTCTATTTAACATAACTACTATTTGAACTAGAAGCCACTTTTCTGTATTTACATGATGGGGGGGGGGAAGGGGACAAAAACTATTAAGGATCACTGCACTGTTGAGAAGATGCACACAGAATTCTTCTGCCTCCTGAACTGTGGGATTCTCGCTTTAACTCATAAGTGTTTCCAAGGGTGCTCATGTACAAAGCCACAGCTCAGGGGCAGATGTTTCTGCTCTGCACACCTTTGGTGAATGGAATCTTTCTTGTGCGGTTGCAAAGTTAACCAAAGAAAGGAAATACGAACACTGCCTCTCCTCACATACAAAAGCTTAACTAGAAACCCATAAGACTTTGTTTTTTCTGGAAAGGCGTTCTAGCCCAGCAGACACCGCCTCTAAGATTTTTCCAGCCTGGATGTATGTCAGCTATATGCAAGGCTGCATGTGCAGGCCACTCACTGAAGAGGAGGTTCCATGAGGTACGCTCAACTCAGTTCTGTCGTTATTTTTCGGAACACTGTCCACTGTTTCTTATGCTCCTGCACAGAGACAGCAACCCAGAACTTGTGAATAAAACCACCGGTATCCAGCACTGTGGAAAACAATGCTACCTTGTCTGCACTGGGCTACAGCACTGTAGGCTTCAAATTCATTTCAGGATGTTTACGGGATGGAATAGGCTGTCCACAGTGTGCATGCACAAAATGTGAACCGAAAACTAAGAACAATGATCCCTGGGCTTCTTCAGGCCAAGACATTACAATGCCTAAAAGGTTGTGTTAATATTGCTTGGAATTAGAAGAATGACATTAACATCAATCTCAGGCTTGTAACTCTGGTGCAGTCCCTGGCCCAGCTTTTGATTGCTATCTGGACACTGAATGACATTCACCCTGTTTGGCAGAACTCAAGGCAGGAACAAGTCTCAAAATCTCAGTTCTTGGATGGCCCAGTTGCAGAACAGAAAGAGGCAGTGTCTAGAGGCACTGCATAAAGACTTCAAGTTTTGAGATCCATTTAATATAGAGGTATTCGATGCCCACATATTTTTCCCCTCCTGCTGAGACTGTACAACAGAACTGCAAGATGTATTGTGAGTGCTACAGAGTACATCCCCCACTTAGTCATCATCTTGCAGCAGTTTCAAGGAGAGACTCTTCCAACAATCTCCAGAATCATCACTTTCGCCTCTTCTACAGCATTGTAAAGAATAAAACTTCATTGGATCAGAGAAGGTGGAGGCCATGGAAAACAGCCAGCTCATCATATTTCATTTTCCAAAGGCTGACACCTAAGCCACGGTTACATTTTTGCCCCTCCCTGAATTTCAGCAGACAGGCAATGGAGATTCCTTAGAGATGCATGTGTAACAAAAAAATTAAGAGTTTTCTCTTTTGGAATCTATCTGACTGAAGCGACAACTGTTTTGCAGTCTCAAGGGGTGCCAGGCATAGCAGCCTCAGAGTTCCTAACCTCCACAAGCAACACAGGATATGTGTGTGCGCGCAGTATATGAAAGGGATGGCAATCCAGTGCTTTCCTCTGCTGGTTCACATTGGTGAATCTGACCCTAGAAGGATCCGTACAAGTGGTACAGTACAAAGGAGTACCCAATGGCAAGGAAAGTGTGTTGCTAGTCTTGGTTTCCTGCTTCACAATTCAACCAGGCATTGTGAAAAATCCGTCACTCCTTTTACGGGAACTGCGCCATTTCAACAACTACTGACTCCTGCTGACGGTACAAACCAGCTCTTTTGACAATGAAGCTGCCCTTCACGATTTAGGCTCAAGAAAACTGTTCTTCTTTCACAGTTCTTACAAGGGGGAGGAAAAAATTTAGAGAGCAGTCGTTGCCCACTGAATTCACCCCCCCCCCCGAGATAAAATATACCTTCCTACAATGATAAAAATAAATAAATTGGAAATGCTAAACAATCACAGCTATATGCATCTGTTCTTTCTAAACTGTGGCTGATCCTAATCCTCATAATCAGAACCAGGTCCCCTCTCTGCTGCAGAGCACAGGGGTGCCAGCCGCTAAGGACTAACCTTCAAAGCCAGCAATGCCACAGTTAGGAGCACACAGCAGTAATGAATGATAATACTGAAGTCAGATTGCACACTCTTGTTCAAGCCACAGGTTTCTTGCAATCTTCTGCATCACATTATATCCCAAGTATTCCCCTGCCCCATAAAAAACATCTTTTCCCCTTCCCTCCCCTCTCCCGCCAGCATTATTCTAGACTAAACTGACTGCATTTTTTAAAAAAGCAACAACTTAAGATGCACTTCACAGAATGGATGCACCACACTATGGGGAGGGTTGTTTTTATTCTGTGCTCAAACACCACCAACCATCACCCCACACAAAATCCTCAAGGTCTGCATGAAGATAATCGAGATCCTGCAACCAAAAAAAAAGCGGAATTCTCTGACCTGAGTCAGTTAGGAACACTAGCACGGTTGAAAGTTTCCTCTTCTTTTACACAATTCGCTCTGTTTCTGGCAGTCATGGGGAGAGGAGGACTGGTACACGATGCAGAAGTCCCACCATTTCTGACCACTAGAAATCTGATTTAGGAATCCCTCTATGCTTTTATGATTTCACCAAGCACTGCCCATGTGTTTTCAAGCCGATCTTCACAATTATAGAGGCTCAAAACTTGAGGATTTTTAGAATGAAAGTTGCAATTCTTAGGAAGCCAAATGTTACCGTCTGCAGCCTTCCAGTGCATTTGCAGAATTGTGACAAACACACGGCCCTGAGCATCGGAAGGGACTGCAACATCACACTGGAAATGCATACAGACCTCTTGCGCTTTTTGCCCTTCTACCCTGGCCCTCCTGACTAGGGGAAGGTGCTCTGCTTATCCCTAGATATCCCCGATGATCCCTTAGGAGTACATCTTGTACGACTGATCTACCTGGAAGTCTAAGGAAAATGTCTTTATTTCACAAAAAGCCCACAGCTCATCCTAAGATGCCATATTGCTTGGAAGAGTCTAAGCACAGGTACAAAAATAAAGTGAAACTTGCAGAGAAAGATATGCAGACAGGTGAGGAAGCAGAGAATGCTAAACACCAATACATCTTAAAAATATATCTATCTATATATATATGTATATACCTGATCTGCTCCTGCCCTTTAGCTTCTCTCCACCTCTCACAACCTGGCTAAAGTTTCAGACATATATTTACTTACTATTATTTTAATTTTTTTTCCTATTTATTCCCACCCCCCCTTTAAAATAAAATCAAATTTGTATTTATATAATTTTTATATACAAGCAGTTCTGGAATACACAGAGGGCACATACTCAAAGGTTTGGGTAGAAACCGAGAGCCATCTCTCCAGTCCATTGCAGTTTCTCACAAGGTGTTGTTTATGAAGCCTGAGGGGCGTAAACTTGGTTTGAACCCCAACAGGACTGCATTTTAAACCGAGGCCGACCATGAAGCCTTCAGATGTTGCTTTTGTAGGCCTAGGTTTCGGTCCTAAAAGGCTGAGATGCTCTGATGCCCTATCTGCACTACAAATTCTGCCTAGGGTTGCCAGCCTTCAGGTGGAGCCTGGAGATCTCCCAGAATCACATGACTTACAGACTACAGAGATCAGTCGTCCCTGTCCCCCCCCCCCCACTGAAGAAAATGGCTGCTCTGGGGGGGGGGGGACGGGACCCCAAACCAGAGTTGGCAAACCTAGAACTTCTGCCTTTTCTGTTATTCCTTCGACCATAGAGATCTAGGAACAGTAGTTTTAGTGAGAGTCCTAAGGATTCTCCATTAGGAACTGCTGTCCCCCTCTACCGTTTCCATTGCAGCCTCTGGAAAAGTAAGTTTGTAGCACAGATATGCCCTTCATTATCACTATGGAGTTCTATACAACAAGTTGGTTCATAAAAAAAGACTGTTCTCCAGCACCCCTGTTCTGTCCCTAGACTGGAAGAAGGCCAAGGGGTTTCACTTAAAATGGGGGTTTCTTTAGGAGCAGAATGTGATGTCATTTGTACTAACCAGGACCCAAATATACCTCACTGCAACTGAAGTTAATGGACTCTGTATACTGAACCTCTGGTGGAGGCCCACAGTCTTCCTTGGTCAGAAGTTCTGCCGGGAGCAGCTAAGCCAAACTTCAGGTTTTCATGTCATCTGAAAGCCTTCCACATAATTCTCAGATGAGCACCTTTCATAAAGTCTGCCCCCCAAGCATACAGTTACCTTGCCAGTGGGCAAAATTATGGGGGAGGGGAAACTGAGGGGAGGAGGGATTTTCCAGAATAAATCCCTCCGACCCCCCCCCCTTTATTCTTTTTTTAAAAAAATGCCTTCCAGGACATCATCATAAGTCATGCTCGCAACATGTGACCCTCCCCTCCCTAGCCACCCAGACTGATCCATTTGCCCCATCCCTCTTCTGCCCTCCCCTCACCCTCCCCATACACTGCTTACAGCCCTCCTATGCCATGCATGTATTAAAACTACCAGTCCTCAGGATTTGGGTATGAGGATGACCTCACCTGCACACATCCAGAAATAAATTAGTAGCACACTCCTGTGCTAGATGCATGTTGCTGAAAGAGAGACAAGAAATGGATAACTGCAAGAGCCGAATGCACGTAAAGAAGAAAATCAACTAAAACACAGCAGCAAATATTTGGCCTCTTCTCTGAACCATAAAGGTCATGGGCATCTTACTTGGTAACAGACAGCATTTCTAGAAGACTTACATGGGTCTGAGTCCACAGTAACCTAAATATTTGGCTTAATTTTAATTTCCTTAAAATTAGTGGCTCATGCGCCCTTAGCATTATGAAAATGCTAGCACTGATCCAGCATCAGAAGCATAATATCTAATCCCAAGAAAAAGTGTGTGTGGGGGGGTGTTATGCAGCCTTGTGGGCATGTTGGGGGAGGCCAAAACAGCGTTCCTCTTTGATGCTTTTTTAAAAAAAAGTCAGCAGATCTGCTCCAGCAACCGGAGATAAGGATTGTACAGCCTTCCAAGAAACAAATTCTAAAACTCAAACAATTCATGAAATGGAAGAGCCACAGGTGTTCATTTTGTTTTTTAAAAAAGGACTTTTGCAGTAGATGCGTTCAGTGTGGGAGCTGCTAAAAAAAAATACCCATTCAAAACGGGTCACAAAGTAGTATGGCAGGGGAAGGAGTTCTGCACCATTAATTCCTAGTAATGTTCAAAAATGGTGTTTTCCTAGAGGCAAACATGTACTGAGCCATCTTGCATTGCCAAGAAAGAGCTTGCTTACTGTTCAAGTTGATCTAACATATAGTTATTACAGTTTTTATATACCACCTTTCTTCACACATAGTGAACCCAAGGCTGGGCTGTGAACAAGTCTTGGTCATGTACTAAATGGGCGGTGAAGTCTTTAAGATGATGCCGTTGTACGTCAACTCAGGATTCGGGCTTGAATATGCCACCTCCCAACTCAAGACAAATGAAGAAAGATATGCCAACAGGCACTCCCATCTCGCTAGAATCATGTAATGGACTTCTATACTGGCATTCTCCATTGAAACCTGCATTCACACTCATCGGCTACAGCCACTTGCTACTAGGGATGTGCATTCAGGCCCCTTTTGGGCTGCTGCGGGCAGATTCAGATTCTCTGATCTGAATCAGCTTGCCGGCAATTCGGCCCGATTATATCCTATGGGCCATTGAAGTCAATGGTGAAAACATGGGGTATATTCTGGGGGCTGGAGGGGAGGGGGTTTGAGGGAGAGACTCCAAACTCACAGGGTAGCTGCTGGGGCCTCCCCCCAAGATGCCAACCAAGTTTCAAGAGCATTGGACCGGGGGGTCCAATTCTACGGCCCCCCAAACAGGTTGCCCCATCCCCTCCATTTTTCTCTATGGTGGGAAAGAAAGTTACTTTTCCCCCACGGTGCTGTTAGTGGCTCTGGGGGAGAGGGGGTTTGAGGGAGAGGCTCCAAATTTTGAGGGTAGCTTTGGGAGCCTCTCCCCACATAAACCCCCATGTACCAAAGCAATTGGACCAGTGGGCTCAATTCTATGGGCACCCAAACAGGTTACCCCCATTACCTCCATTGTTTCCAAAGGGGAAACCCTGCCAGCAGCACTTAAGGCAGGCGAACAGGCGGCACCCAGCAGTCAGACTCTCCCAGATAATCTCAGGAATGTGAACTGTCTTGGGAGGAGCTTATTTGCCATGAGAACAAGTGGCACACTCCAGAACAAGTGGCACTGTGGCATGTGGCATGGAAACAGGCAAAAAGACTGCTGTCTCTCCTAAATAAATAAATTTTTTAAAAATGCATGCAGCAATTGGCTGGAACTGGCGGCCCCCCCCCCCCCCCCCTATGTCCTTGTTGGTGTTTGTGTGTTCTTGGCCCCCCCAGCCACTATGTTTTCGCCATTGACTTCAATGGCCCATAGGATATAATGGGGCTGAAATTGACATTTGCTTGCCAAAAGACTCCCCAATTGTCTCCTACTGACGAAACCGACACGCGGGAGTCTTACTGCCCTCTGAAATTGATTCTGCCCGATTCGGCCAAATCCGAATCGGCCGAATTTTTCTTTTTTGCACACCCCTACTCGCTACATGCAAAAAGGTTAAAAGGCACAAAGTGGGGTATCGTTTGGGTTAATACAATGCCACTAAAAGACTACGCATCCTAAGCTCCAGGCTACACATCCAGTGAGGAGGACTAGTAAATGCTTCATTTTCCAGGGAGCCAAGTCCTGGACACAGACTAGTGGGCTGAATCCAGATAATGAGACTTGATTGAAAGTGCTCAACCAGTCACAGCAAGCATCCCTTCTGCTCAAAGATGAACTCTACCACCGTGGTTTGAATCCAACCCATAGTTTCAAGAGAGCTGAAGATCGAATTGCTGTCCCAAACAAAATCCGAAGCCAGATAACTAAGGAATTTTGAAGGAAGATGAAATCTTCAACAAGACTAGCAACATTACTGAGAAGTGATGCTGTATATCTTGAGGCTGCTGACAGATGTCACCTACAGAAAAATGTAATGCAGCATTTGGAAACGTCTGAGGAATCGTGCGGGAAGTCAAAATCATTTGATAAAATTAGTGAAATTTATTAGGGGCTGAATCTAAATCACACACTAGTGGTATTATAACATCACCACTCCCTGTGATGAACACCAAATGCCTTCAGTCTTGTGGTTGCCTCTGGTCAGGCAGGTTTTGTGGATATTGGACAACCTCCAGAAAAACAGAGTCGCACTTAGCTGTAACAGTTGTTCATCGAGTGGTCATCTGTGCAGGCACACATGGGAATGACGTTCTGCAGGCCTGCCATGGAGAGGAGCTAGCAGGCTAGTTAAGAAAGTTCTAGGCTCCCAGAAGTGCTCCCCCTCCCCTGGAGAGGCTGCTGAACTTCCCACCCAACGTCCAGGGGGAGGACCACTCCTCCCTCAGTTCTCTGTCCGCTGCCAAAGAGAGAGAAGTAACACAGAGAGAGCCCACGGCAGGGATGGAGGGAGGGATGTGTGCCTGCACAGAAGACCACTCGATGAACAACAGTTACAGGTCAATGCAACACAACTCACAAAAGGAAGACCAGAAATCCAAAGAGGAGAGAAGAGGAAGGTGTCAAGAGAGAGATCATGAGGAGAAGGTGTGCTCGGCAAGGCAGTCAAGAAGGAACTGGGTGGGAGGCAGCTTTCTCCTCAGCACCAGGCATGCGCAGTCAATGCCTGTTCCCCAGAGTGGAGGAGAAAGCCCACCAAAAAGTGCTAGGAGAAGCTCTGGAACCTTCCGTGGTTGGGTCCTGCAAAGACGCTGCACCCATGTGTGGGACTGCATAGAGACCACGCATTGATCTCCAGACGGATTTGCCCAGTTAATTAGCAGAGGGCTTGTAAACTTTCCAGCCAACTGCAAACAGCTTCAGATACATTCCAACAACAGAGGGGCTTTTTCCTCCCACTGTCTAACTCTGCCCAGGAGTTCAGAATATTTTTGACATGGTTACTTCGGAGGTTACGCGATTTGCAGCTATTTGTTTTATTCCATGATTCAGCAACGCCAACGATACACTATGGCTAAATATGTGTGTGTGTGTGTGTGTGTGTGTGTTTTTGCTAGTCTGTGCAGATGAAAATAATACCCTCGTAATGCAGAGCGGCTGAGGAGGACTATCTTTCAGCCCCCACCCTGGACTCTTTCTGCTTTGATTCCCATTCCCCACTGCTTTCTCCCTCCCCCACCCGTCAATATATCCTCCCTATGACTGCCAAACATTCTCTTTTTCATGCAAATATATCAGACTCCCATAAATACATTTAACAAATTTTCTCCTATAATTTTTCTGTGTATATTTCTCACATATATTCCTTTTCTTTGAATCCTTAAGGTGTGTGTGTGGGGAGGGTCCTTTCCATGAAAGGATCAATACTGCCGAGTTCTGGGTTGGGGCTTAGTACTTGAGAAACCCTGAAAATGACTGAAGGAATACTAAAGCCACATTCCCTGTATATTCTAGACCTATACTGGTGGTGTTAAGATGCTTGGGCAATGTCCTAACTGTAATCCCCAAAGCAAAATGGGGCAGGGAAAGAATCAAAGATAAGGAGTGATTTGCATTTTCAAGGAGCAGAGAAGAAACCTACCTCCCAACTCAGATCAAGAAAGGGAGCATTTTCAGTGGTAATATTCACAGCACCACAGCAAGTTACTGCATCATAACACTGTTGTAGCTGGAGCACTGCATGAGCACAGATTGGAGTAGGGAAACATTGTTTTGCTGAACAAAAACTGTTTGCAGGACTGATTATGATTACAGCATATTCAGCCTGTCCATTGGGTGCTAACACAGACAGGACAAAGAAAAGACAATAAAAAGCCACAAATCAATGAATGACCTCAATGGGATTGTAGCAGTTCCAGCATAAAAGAGAGTAATTTTTTTGTGAAATGTTAATGCTCACTCAAGACCTGCTGTTAGCCCGATGTGATCCAAGTATCCTAGTATCCCTACATGATCCAAGTATCCCACAAACACTGAAAAGGAACTAGGGGCATTAACCACGCACAATCTGAGAGCTGCATTTCAGCATTCTCTGTGATACCGCAAAGGATCCTAGGGGGCACCTCACAGATTGCATCCTGCTTTATGACCCACCCACCCACCCTACATAGCTGCCACAGTGATCAAAGCAAATTGGTACTTGGATGGGTTAACTGCTCCTCCACCACAGCCCCAGTTTGCATTGGCCCTCGATCTGAACTAGGCCCCTGCATAGCTGCTACACTCCAGCAAAAATGCTCCAGAGAGCCATTCGCAGGTGTCCCAACATATTACCCAGCTTGGACTGGGATTGCTTGTTACTGTTTCCTCTGAAAACATTAAGCATCATTAATAGAGAGTAATCAGTTTATTCCAATATCTTAGAAATCAAAATCTGGCCTTGTTTGAGACTTTAATGGACTTCACTTTTCCTCCATTTTGGCTTCTCATTGATAATTCTGACCAAAATCTGAGAAATGATGCACAGGTTGAGAGGAGTGTCTCTTAAACCATATCACAAAAATCTGGTTCTTCCACAATAACAACAAAGAAGTGACTTGCTAGTTCCTACATCCCACATGCGCTATGAGAAGTGGCTCATTTAACACAACAGTAACCTCCATTTCTGAGGCCTCTTCCATGCATATCAAGATGGGTGTATCAATTCAGGCTTATTTCAGTTCTGTAGTGATGTAACATTTTCACACAAAACAGAGCCTGCGATTTTACTAACTGATGGTCAAGGACACGTTTTATCAGAGGGAAAAACTTTCATAGTGGTTGGCGGGAACATGAAAGGGCCTCAGCTCAGAATGGGGCTGAGCTGAAATTCCAGCTGAGCTTTCCCGTAAAAAGCCTTCCCTGCAAACGTGGGGGATGAGATACAATTCTGCCTCAATTATTCTGGGCCACGAAAGTGTTTCTCACCTTTTTTGGGCTCCATGTGCCCGACAAAGGACACCTGGAGCTAGATGAAAGGGATCACACGCACACAAACACACACAACAGCCTCTTCTGCGGCTGAAAACAGGGTGGGAGGGAAACCAGAACTTCTATCGCCCCCTTCGAAGTGCTCCCTTGCAGCGCTGAGCACTTTTAAAGCTGAGTTCTCCCAATGCACATCTGGCTGCAAGTTCAGTTATGCCGTGCATCTGTGATTTCAGACACGTCAAGTGTGTTGTCTGGTTATGCCCTTAGAGCAGAAGCACGGCCCTGTGCAGAGGCGCTTCCAATCCTGGTGGAACACGTTGTCAGGTTCTCAGCTTCTGTAGCCCTTGTCCAACCATACCTGTTACCTGATCCTACTATCCTCCCTTTGACTCCTTGTCTTAGGGTGCGGTCACACGGTCCTTTTGATCAGGGTTCGCCGCTGTTCCCTCCCGCATTTAAGTTTGCTGATCAGACAGGCGAATCCGCCTCCCGCGCCAAAGCGGGCTCACTCCCGCAATGCCCCCAGGTTTTCCTGCCCCTGGGAAAATCAAGTATTTTCCTGGCACTTGCGCTTGGAATGTGCGATTTCACCCATCTGGACAGCCATCTTTCACAATTATTGCAATTAGGGCCGTCTGACCGCTCTTTGGGGTTGTTTTTTTTTTTTTTAAAGCTTCCGGTTTGAGTGCTTGGGCAAACATGCGCTTAATAAATCCATTATTAAATGTTAATTTTTATGTTCATTTCTCTGTTTAAAGATAACAGCAGCCACTCGAGCCTGCCCCATGGCTGGCAGGATCACCTAGAGGGACTTGGCGTGGTGGAGGCTCCGCCGCAGCCCCGACGAGCTGAGCTGAGTGCAGCAGCCCTCTCGGCCAGTCTTCCTTTTCCCGCCCCTCCGGGGCTGGTTGGGCAGGCAGCTTGCTGGAGCTGTCATATTATCTTTAAACAGAGAAATGAACATAAAATAACATTTGATAATGGATTTATTAAGCGCATGCTTGCTCAAGCGCTTGAACCGGAAGCTTTAAAAAAAAACACACACACACAGGTAATGCACAGCGATTTTCCTTAGGTGCTGGCAGGCGAGCGGGTGGTGGAAGAGAGGGGCCGGCTGCATCTAAGCAGCCCAACCCAAAGAAAAATATTCCTGATTAAATTAATCCAGACTATAATGGAGAATCCAGTCCTAAAATGACTAACCATGTAATCAGGGGTCGTTTCGTAGAAAAAGAGCTAGGGGAACACATTAGCATAAGTCATTAGCATATGCCACACCCCCTGACATCACCGGAAGTGTGTCATAAAGCCACACACCCCTGACATCACCGGAAGTGTGTCATAAGGCCACACACCCCGCCCCCAAAGGTCCCGGCCGCCGCCGGCCTTGCAGCTCCACTGCCGAGCCCCATGAGGGGCCCGGCGGTGGACCTGCAAGGCTGGCGGGAGTGCAAGGAAGCCCCGCAAAGGCCCTCCCTGGCCCCAGGCAGGCAGGGGTGGGGAGAGGCAGGGAGGAAGCAACTTACCCTCCCTCTTCTCCTGCCTCCTCCTGGCTGAATGAGGGCCGGAAGCAGGGGGCAGGGCTTCGTCATGTGCCCCGCCCCCGTACCTCACCCGGGGGAACTGCGATCCCCCCCGAAATGACCTCTGCATGTAATAAACAGACTGGCATACAAGACGCGTACATTACCTTCCCGTGTGACCACAGCCTTATACTGCTCAGGGTCACTTGGGGACATATTCATGCTTTTGTGAGGTAGACATCAGTGAGCAAATGTTACTGTCTCTCTTACACCAATGCAGAAAGGATGCTGAAGAGATCAAAGCTGGGGGGGAAACAATGTTAATTTTTTTAATAAAGAGACCCTGGGGGACTCTGTATTCTGATTTCATGCCTGGGCCTCTCTAACTAATTTCACTACCAATAGCCTTCAGTGTTATCTGCAAGGATATCCAACAGTCTAAAAAGAAACCTTTGCACACAGGAAACTAGAGTATCAGGAAGACAGGTTAATCTAGAAACTTTCATCTTGACATGCTGATCTTCGATACACAAAATTTATATAAGAACATGGAACCATGCAATGCCTCAAACACGCAGTCTGAAAAAAAGAATCCAACTAAAAGCTGCAGCACAGGGTTCTCCCAATCATCAGTTAACAGCTTCCGGAGAGAATTATTAGCACCTGTGCATAACTAAATTTCCCAGAGTTCTTCAAGGGAATTTTAATCAACTTTAAAACTAAATTCAGAGTCTAATTGCAGTAATTTTCTTATATGCTTGTAAATGTTGGCAAAACCAAACCAGTTCTGGCAAATGAAAATGATGGTTTAAAACTGGTTGGCCAAAGAGAAACACTACCTACAGGGGTTTTGTTGCAAACGCAGGGGAGGACGGTCACTGTGAAAAGAATCCCAATGAGCAGAAAGTTTTAAAACCACTGCAACAGTACTTCATCCTTTGGTACAGAACTGATTTTGCATTTTTAAACTGAAAATTAGAATTTTTAAAAACAACAGTTCCCCCTCCTCAACTCTTTTTCATTTCCAAATTTGTCTCTACCATCTTTACAGTAGTCAAATGCTCATACAACTTTCCACTAAAGTTTGGCTACCACATCTAGTTGCATTACAGTCGAGCAGAGTTGAAAACATAAAGAAAACCTTCACTCAATCACGGCAATCAAACCAAAAACAATTGCTACAAACCTGCACATCTTGTGACCCTCCAAAGAACAACACAATACTTGATAAGTACCCCCTTGCCTCCCTCTTTTGACAATCCAAATTTTGTGTGTATGTGTGTGTGTGTGTGTGTGCCTGCTTTTGGGGGGTTTACAAGCTGTGCTGGCCTGTTTTTGTTCTGTAATCCTAGTACTACTTCATTGGTTATTGGATGTCTTATGCTGTCTGACTGAATTGGTTTTTTCTTTTAATAGTTTCTTCAAGAAAGGTGGGCTATAGATGAAGCAAATAGAAATGAAATATCACATAACACAACACCACAGACAAAACTGCCTTGCATGACTGGTAACACACTGAGATGAGCACAGAGGGTTGCCACCTGAAAAAGCTCCAAAACAAGGAACATCTGGAAAAATGATGTATTAAGCAGAACATTAACTCTACACCATCAAGTCACAGCCAGCTTACAGGGCTCCCATAAGGTTTTCAAGGAAAGAGATGAGCAGAGGCTGTTTGCCATTGCCTTCCTTGGTGTAGCAACCCTGGACTTCCTCGGTGGTCTCCCATCCAAGTACTGACCAGGGCTGACCCTGCTTAGCTTCTAAAATCTGATGACATCGGGCTAGCCTGGGCCATCTAGGTCAGGGCCATTTGCCATCCTTGCATGTATTTCAGTGGCTTTTTGAGGTTACATTGCATCTATTCTTTCCCATAAAGATTTCTATTAATATTTAACAGTTCCTTGAAATAAGGCACAGGTGGAAAGCCTACCAAATGTAGCCCATCAGCCACATACTGTGATTAGTCTCAGTCACTCTGTCTCCATGCCTGTAATCCACACGGTGTGCAAACATGCCAACTACACAAATAAGAGGGGGGGCAGTAATGATTTCACTGTGTTTAATTTACATTCCCCCCCCCCAAAGAAAGACTCTCCCCCAAGCCATTACAGATCACAGTAAAAAAATTCCTGCTGCCGGTGACATTTCTTATACCTCAAAATATATATTTTCCCATTACCCATGGGATTTTTTTTTTCCTGGGAAATCTGAATTAGAATA
Source organism: Gekko japonicus (assembly GCF_001447785.1). Taxonomy (NCBI): domain Eukaryota; kingdom Metazoa; phylum Chordata; class Lepidosauria; order Squamata; family Gekkonidae; genus Gekko; species Gekko japonicus. The sequence continues at coordinate 67,632 of NW_015162082.1, forward strand.
CACTATGGGGAACAACGGAGATAACAATGTAAAATTTCTGATACGATTTCTGACAGAACAGCAATTTTATTTTTATTTAGTACAGAACTACAAAACAATCTCCCATCCCTGCAAAAATACCTGACCTTGGCAATAGTCTCCTGTATAGAAAGAAATTGATTTCCGGAGGACAAAACAATGGGATAAAAAGGAGAAGCATCTAACATAGTTTTACAAAGGTAAAAATAATATCTGTCTCGAGCCACAGAGATTCCCAGGAGACCTCCCTGAAGAGGCTTTGAAAAACCATTCTAAGGAACATAAAATGGAAGTTTGTGAGCAATCATGTGCAGCTAATTTTCACAGGAAAACATGCATGTGTGCATGTGCACATGCACACCCACACCCACACACACCAGACCTTCTGACTATCTCACCTGGACAGTCAGAAAGAAGGCCCAGTCTGGTCTTCTTCAACACACATTTTAATGCAATTCATATTCACTCTGGAGTATATCCAACTGGGATGATTAGAGCTTACTTTCAAGGAAACATGTGCAATGTTCAGCCATGTGCACATTTCCCCCTAACCCCATTTTAGCAATGTGATGCAACTGACAATATTTTTAAATTATATATATATATATACACACACACATCCCCATGAGATTATTTAAATTAAACATGGATGCGGATTAGAAAAGGAAATAACCATGAAGATGGTCCTTTCCCTCCAATGTCCCTAAGAAGTATGGAAAGATTTCTAGTATGCAACTGCTCTTCCTTCACTGCAAAGACATTTTTGTAAGAGTTAACAGCAAAATCCTATGCAGAGTTACTCCGCTCTAATTAAGTGGGCTTTGACAGGAGTAACTTGGTATATAGCATTGCACTGTTAGTCTGGGGGAAGTAAGTAAAAAACACATCATTTTTAGCACCAATGTCAGTAAACCCAAAGTAAGCAAACAAAGTCACAATCACTTCCGGCATTTAGGAGGTCCAATGTACAGTAAAATTTTGGCTTTACTCTTAGCAGCTGACTTGTTCTTAGAATGACAGACATACTTCAAGATGGATTAAAGTTCTGTGAGAAGATCCAGTGTGGTTGCTGAGCACACCTGTACAACCAGCTTCAAAGAGCAACTCTCAGTTTTGGCTGCAAGTATTTAAACTTGGCTTTCCTTTGATTCAGAGCCCTGCGCCCACTGCATGCCATATCACAAATTCCCTTTGAAACTCCCCTGGATTTTACGGTTTCTCTTGACGCCCAAAGGGCAGCAGTAAGAGAAACCAAATTCCAGAGGCACCTCCAACATGGGAAAGTGACCAGGCCTCTATATTTCATATGGATAAGACAAGCCTTCAGAAACACAGGAGGGAGTGCCAGTATTATAAAGTGCATATTATCCTTCGAATGAAGTACCACTACGAAAACGTCTTCAAAAGAAAAACTGGCATGCTGAAGTCTGAGGCTGCAAATCCTAAGCATGCTGCTTTGGAAGAAAGTTCCACTGAAGTCCATGGGACTTCTGAGTCCTACACATGTAGAACTGAGCTGCAAGTCTCCTGCTACACAAGGAAGAGCCTGGGTATGGCATCTGCCCTCCACCCTTAGAAAGAAGCCATTATTTTTAACAGAAGGATATCTTGCTGCTAGTAATACACATTCTTTGCAGCTTTCATTGGTAGACTTCAAAGGATTTTGCAAAATGCTTAGGTACCGTTATCCCTGTTTTACAGTTGGAGGACTCTGAGACATGGGGCATGCAAGCAGCCCACCCAGGGTCACACAACAAGAGGATGAGCAGAGCCAGGAAAAGCGAAGCAACCTACATATTCCAGCACCAGGACATCCAACCTTTCCCCTGATGTCATTCAGCCATAGCTGCCATTTTAAACAAAGTCCTTTACAGTCTTTTATCTGACTGCAAATTTGGAACAGAAGACACATGGATACGGAAACCGTAATCCACCTGACAAACAGAGGACACTGTGGTACTTTGAATGATTACGGTAGATTGGTTACATTAAAAGTATCCAGCATATCCAGTCTAAAACAACGATCAAACTGGCACACGGCGGAGGACAAGTTTATATCAAGCCACAGTATCTTATCCATCCTTCTGTTCTACTGCCCCACACTCCTGTAAAATTTCACAATTACAAGCTTTTGTGTGAATCACCTGGACAGAAGGCTCGAGGTACATCTACCATAAAAATACAGATCAGTTGTCTTTGGATCAGATCCAAAAAGGTACACTTCCTTAAGTGGAAGGAGTCTTTTGAACAGGGAATGTCTCCTTGTATGAGTAGAAATGCACCTTTGGATTTAGCCGACGGTTTCTACCAAAGAATTCTGGGAACTGTAGTTTAGGAAGAATGTCATGAGAACCCTAGCACCACTCATAGGACTACAGTTCCCAGAGAACTGGGAAGGACTAGTCAACCGAGTTTAAAATTGTAGTGCAGATATACCCTAAGGCTGTCCCCTCCTTGCAGGTCCTTTGTCCTGCAACTTCTGTAGAAGAAGAAGAAGAGAAGAGATTGGATTTATACCCCACCCTTCACTTGGAGTCTCAGAGTGGCTTACAAACTCCTTTCCCTTCCCCTCCCCACAACAGACACCCTGTGAGGTGGGTGGGGCTGAGAGAGCTGTGACAGAAACGGCTCTTTTTCAAGAACAGCTGTGCCAGAGCTTGTGACTGACCCAAGGTCACATCAGCAGGTGCAAGTGGAGGAGTAGGGAATCAAACCCGGTTCTCCCAGATTAGAGTCCGTGCACTTAACCACCACACCAAACTGGCTCTCCATAGGCCAGGACCTACAGGAGCACACAAAGAATCATACCTGCCCAGTGACTCCTTGGAGATTGGTTTCCTCCACAGATGCCCCCATACTCCCTAGTAGGCAGCTGGGGTGGAATGCAGGGGTCAAAATTTGAGGGGGGGAAATCCATCCAGTACAGAAGCCTATGGGAGTGCTTGAAGTAGCTCTTTACATCCTGGCCAGATGCACATCTATATAATAAAGTAATTTCACCACTATACCCATTCACCTTGGCACCCTGTTAATTTCATCTCTCAGTTTCATTTAGCACAGGCTCCAGGCCAAGAAAAAAAAATGCAGCTTCCTAGCTGTTCATTGCAGCCTGCCAAGTTCTGGACACCCTTCTCTAGTTCTTCAGTCTGAAAACAGGCAACAGAAAGATGAGATTTAATTGAGCTTCTGAGAACTACCATACATCATGGGTGGACCAAATCGGGCTTCACCAGTCACAAGCTGTGCAGGCTTGAATTAGCAGAAGCTACAAAGTTAGCTAGTTTATGAACTCACAGATCACCTGATTTTGTAGCAGCAGTCCAAAGTCCACTCTTCTGGAAGCCTGGCTCACCTGGGAGCGGGTGGTATGTGGGTGCAACTCAAATATTAAGAACAATTAACCCAAGCCCCTGATTTTGGGAGGACAAAGTGCAAAGCTGGGGTGGGGGGGTGGGAGAGGTGAGGAGTACTTATTTTGAGTCACTGAGGAACAAATCAGGAAGCACGACAAAACAAGAAAGACCGCTTGGCCTGGACTCTCCCATCTTTAAGAATAAAACAGAAGGAGAGATCTCAAACAGATCAGAAGCAAAGTGAGTCACTGAGATGCACACAAATGCTGCAGGACAGGAAAATGGAATTTGGTTTCAAGAGGCTACCGGAAACAAGTTCTGAACTCAGCAATGCAAGATCAACGACTGCTGCAATATTTGCCACTGGCCAGCACTGTGGCTTGATTTAAACATGATGCGTGGTTGGCAGCCCAGTTTAAACAAGATGCTATACAGGTGCAAAGCCCCACAGGGGAGTGCTTTTTGCCTTGGCCTATACCACATTTAAATCAGGCCCAGAGCACGGCCTGCAGACAGAGTACACAGGTGATATAAGCAGGTTGTGTCCCCCTTCCCACTACGGCTGGGGAAGGCTGTTTTTAAATTCTCCGTCATGTTAAAAACGATACTCCGCGTAAGAAAATAAAAATCCAGCACACCAGGGAGATTTTGTTTTCGTCCTCCCCATCCTGAGCTACCTTTCACATTGCAAATTTTTAATGCATAAAGGGACATTCAAAATGTTTTCCCACAAGCTTCCGTCCAAAGTAGTACACAGTCCATTTGACCACCTCCAGAATCTACCACCTTCTGTGGCAAGTGTAACTCAGAGCTGATTAGTATGAGTATGGATGAAAAAACCAACTGGGAGTCACAGGAATCACAGCAGAAATGTGACTAGTTTACACTTATGCAGAACAGCGAAACAGCCTCTCCTCACATCTCAGCAATAATCGTGTGGACAAAGGCCCTGATGCAGTGAGGTTTCATAGTACAAAGACTAAATTTTCTCATAGCATAGTACAGTACAGATACTACCCTATCAAGATGATCATCTTAAAAATTAGCCAATCTAAACCTACAATTTGCCGGAAAGTACAACTGGAGGGTGTAGAAACCTGGCATTTTACAAACAGCCACCACCTTGCCAGTCTTTCATGTAAATTCTCGTGTATTATGTTGATTCAACTGTGCAAAATACAATACACACGCTAATCCTAGGTCTTCATTTGACAGATAAGAAAGTAAACTATAATTTGTATTTTTTCCACGCAGAATATTCAGACATCAAGAAGGTGTGACAGTTGAGACACAGAGAATTTTGTTTCGTGCTGGTAGGTTTTTCTGTTAAGATTTTTGCAACACTTGAATAAAGTTATCAGATGCAGTGGGTCATTGCTTGCAGCTTGGAATCCTTGACACTCAATTGCATCTTGTCGTGTCCCAACCTGTTTCCTGAATTCACGCTAGCTTTGTTTTCTCCCACCCATCCCCCAGTGTTTTCTACCTAAAGTGAACACACGCTGTATAAATATACATTGTATTCTGCATCTATGATGTTTTCTTTTTTTAAAAAAAACAAACCTATATATAAGTTTGGAATCCAGGTTGTAAAATCTCATCCCCCTTCCAGGACACATAAAACTGAAGCTATAGCACAGAGAAGAGGATTTGAGGCTCACCTGATTCTTACGCAGGTGGTTATTTTAAATCTCTCTTACTTTCAAATGCCATGCTCCAAGCTCTTAAAACTTTGTCAGATTCTCTGTTGGAGATCCAAACAAAGCGAATTAGATTAATTAAACTGGGCTAGCTTCCCTCTGGTCCCTTCCTCTTTTCAAAATGGATATTTCCTGTCCCCGTGGATTGCATTGCAACTAATGATGCTCTAGGAAGATGTAAGCTCCTCCCTGCGGTGGCTGAAGACTTGATGCTCAGTTTTCCCTTGATTAAATACCGCACAAAAGGTGCCATGCATCGTATGTAATATTAATTGCTTGTGATGCATGGTCACCCTGCCAGTACACAAAACAAGACTGAAGCCCGCCCCCACCCCCAAATATATTAACCACACACCTGTGCTTCAGTGTCTTCTCCACCCACCGTTCCATCACAGACTCTGCTGTTTACAAGATCTTTGCACCCCATTCCCCTTCCCCACCTTCCCCTTGTCCCTTCTCTGGCTGCTGCTACTCTAAAGTAAGGTCGCATGCCCACTGGAATCGTCATGGTCCACACTGTTGAGAATGGCTGTCTGATCCTCGGGGACCTGCCTGTGGCAGAGGTCATCCTTCAGTGCTGAGAGGCGGGCAAAGGGGTCCTGGCGAGGGTGTCGCTTCTTCTTTCGCAGACAGACAGCTTCATCGGGCCACAGTACCTGAGAGTTAGGATGTTGCTGAACCTGGGAAGCAGAACCATCTGGAGAGAGATGACAGAACAGAAGGAATGGATAGTTAAAATTCTGTCCAAGCATGCTAAGTAGAAACATGGCCATTAAAAAAAAAAAAGTCAACAGCAAGTAAGCAAAAGAAAGAAAGAAAGCAGTTTATCAACAATGTGCAGTCATTATTTTACCAGACGAAAAGTTATTGAGTGTCGGAACAACAACTAAAAACCTCATACAGGAAGGTTGCTCTATGCAGTTGAGGAGAACATGGAGGAAGATGTAATTCATGGGATTGCTGTGAGAATGGATGAACCTTAGCCAGGATTTAATCTGAATAAAAGACATAAATCAAGAAAAAAATATAACAGGAGGAGGAAATAGGGGAGACTGAGGAGAGATTGAGGAACTGGGGTAGATGGGAAGAGGAAAAGAGAGAAAAGTTGGGGCTGTACTTAAGATACGGCAGCCTGATAGTGGAATTGTGTGAAATAACAGCTCACGGGCAGTTGGGTGGTGGGGCTATAAACTATCTTTATGGAGACAAATATCCTAAGGGCAAAAAACCCTAGCAAGTGGATCTTTCACCTCTGAAGATCCAAGGAACAAGGGAGCTCTCGCACAGATTAAAATGCGGAGAGAATAGCAACCTCTGAGCCAAAAGGCAGAATCAATTCCCATTACAAGTCATTGACTTCAATGAGCATTGTGCCAGGCCCAAAGGGGGTACAGGCAGGGGTAGATTAGTTTGGAGTCTCATGTTCCTCGCACTCACTGATCTGTTTTTTGGATTTCGAGGAGCCCTTGGATGGCTTTTTGGGCTTCTTTATCCGCTGGTATTTCAGAGCTTCGAGCCTCTCAGGTGCAGCAGCGTTCCGGGTTGGAGATGGACGTTTTCTAGAAAGACAAAACAGACAAGCGCCATCAGCGGCCCTCTGCCGTATTCTGTCTCAAGGAGGTCTCTCAGCTGGGAACAGGGCATAAAACCTCAGCCAGATCTGTCATGGAAAAGGAAAAGATGAGGAGGCTGAGTGTGGTGGAAGACAGCCCATCCCACCACACTGAAGTTGGAGGTGAAGCCATTTTCTCACCCCTTTGTTGATCATCCATGTTATTCCCCCACCCATGATGTCCCCAACCAGCACTGTCACTTCTTTCTCTAGGGTTTTTATTTTTGGACCCCACGATAAATACTGCTCAGGTCGAACCAGGCAAAGGTTATAGAAAGACATTAGACTCCAGCCCTAGCTATTCCTGTGAACAAAATCAAAGCTCCTGTGAAGGGCTGTGTCTCTAGAGGAACCTGATGAGCCACGCTGCAAAAAAAAGAGGGTTTTTTTTTTGAAAAAGTGAAATTGGCACGAGGCTCTTGGTTCAACGTTATCTGCAATTCCAAAACAAAAATCATTTAAGTTGAAATTGCTATCTCCAATAAGGCACTTTTGGAAATTAAAAGGGAACAAAGAACAAAAAAAGGCACATTTAGGTGTTCTCAGTGGCAGGGCAAAATTACCAAATCTGGCAACAAAGGATGCATCCCAACCACACAACAAAAAGAGAGGGAGAGAAAGAGAGAAGCAAGAAGGTTATAAACCGAACATGGAGGGTACTCACAAGTTGACAGATGCAATGAGGTAAGACCTTTAATCCTGACCCATTTCCAACATACATTTTATATCTTCCATTTATTTTTGAGGACTGACTGAGAACTTATGTACATTCGTAACAAACACACATTGGTCAAAGAGAAGTGAAACTTGCAAACCATCTTGCAAGAGACAAGGGTGGGTGATAATAAGTTTCAGAAGGTAGCCTGTGTAAGTCTGCAGTAGAACAACTAGATTCAAGTCCTGCAGCACCTTTCCTTTGTGTCTGACAAAGGGAGGTCTGACTCTCGAAACCTCATGCCTGCAAAATCTTGTTGGCTTCTAAGATGCTTCTGGACTTGAATCTAGCTTGTATGATAAGTGAAACGTTTGGGAGACAGGAACAAAATGTCCAGATAATAAGGCACTGGTTCACAACACTGCGGCTACCAAAACCCCAGGTGAGTCAAGTGATCATGGTTATGAACAGATTTTTTTTTTTAATCAGACTTAAGACTTCCAGTATGGGGAAGAGGGTTCACTTTCCATTGCCACTAATGACAACTGACAGTAGCAAGTCTGATATTTCTAGGAGGAGGAGGAGGAGGAGATTGGATTTATACCCTGCCCTTCACTTGGAGTCTCAGAGCGGCTTACAAACTCCTTTCCCTTCCCCTCCCCACAACAGACACCCTGGGAGGTGGGTGGGGCTGAGAGAACTCTGACACAAACTGCTCTCTTTCAAGGACAGCTGTGCCAGAGCTTGTGACTGACCCAAGGTCTCATCAGCAGGTGCAAGTGGAGGAGTGGGGAATCAAACCCGGTTCTCCCAGATTAGTCCGCGCACTTAACCACTACACCAAACTGGCTCTCTCTAGATTTCTAGATTTTGTCGTTCTAGATTCTCAAGCATTCTGGTGTTGCTCTCCAAATTCCCATCAATCTCCATCTTCACCTATGATGTTCACAAAGGTCTTACACTTTTATTGCCATTTTGAAAAGGCACTATTGCAAGCTTTTAAGAAGCCTTGAGGAACAAAGATGAAAAGGGAAAAAAACAACAACCCCTAGTTCTACCAGAAAGGCCAGGTTTGAACTGGTGAGTATGAAAAAAAAAAAAGTAGAATAACTGCTTAGTTTCTAACTTCAGTCACTAAAGAACCAGAGAGGGCTCCCGATAGCATTACAGCATTACAGCAATTATGTGCTTATGACAAGAGTCCAGATGCACAGATTCCAGCGAGGAAGCCATATGTTGTTTAATCAAAATTAAAAGGAGTCCTGTAGCACCTGAAAGACTACAGACTGATTACGGAAGAAGCTTCTGTTTAACAGAGCCCACTTCATCAGATGCAGATATACTGTTGCTTTGGCACAGAGAAAAAGTAAATAATGAGGTCAGGAGGCAATGAAATGAAAGAGGTTCTCTCTGTGACATCTCCAAAAACAGAGGCAGACAAACAAGCACACCCCCATCACTTCCATAATTAATCTATGTTCAGACTTAGGATACACCTGAAGAAACAAAGAACAAAAAAAACAACAATTCTTTAAATTTGGGAAACTTCATTCCCTTCAGCATCATCCAAAGAGTTCTACCAGTGTTAATCAAAATCCGCTCCAGGGACTTCTGGGATCTGCATAGGCATTCCAGGATGCCCACAAGTTCTTTGTAAGGGGAGAGGGCACCACTTTCTCACACTCAGCTAATTGTGAGATTCCCTCTCAAGGGAAGGGGACATAATCAGCTTCCACCATTTTTCAAAGTGTGGTAGCTCACAGAGTTTTCACCACTAGCAGTGACCTAACTTGTTTTTATTAATTTGGGTATTTATATCCCACTTTTCTAGTCAGATCATCTCAGAGTTCTTCCAGATCATCTCAGAGCACTAGCCAGAAAATGTGTGGATTGCTGGGAACCAAAAACCTGGTTGTCTCTGGCACCAAGAAGGTAGAGGCTCTAACACCAGTCGTTAATTCCAGTGTAAAACTGAACTGGTTTCAACTCTATTCTCCAACACAAAGGATTTCAGCAAAGAGAGATGCCAGTGCCACTCCGCATGCATAGAAAATAATAGCCTAAGGCCGTTCTCAGTTGAATACTGGAAATGCATGTTGTTGTTGTTTTCTTTGAGCAACTCTTTGCATTTTTTCAGGCCCCTTCCCATCCCTGTTCAGCTGGCCTGTGGTTGGAAATCATTAACTAATCAAGGGATAAGTTTGATTAGAACCTGGGTTAGGACCTCTTGCGCAGCAGCCCTATAGAATCAGCTACCCTGTAAGACTTGACCTCGTAGACCATGTACAGATAGTACAAATATTTTTCTTAAACTTCTAATAGCTTCACTGTGGCCCCGTTCACACGGAGCAGAAGCCACGCTAAATAGACGGAAGAGAGGCGGAGTTACCTGGCACGATCACACGGCAACATCTGGGGAGCGTAGAGCTCCCGTGGTTGAACTGTGGCGAACCGCCGATAAAACGGAGCAAAAAACTAGTACCTCGGAGGTACTAGTTTCCGGAAACTGCGGGGCAAGGGCGGGCGTCTGATCGCGTTTCCGGTGGCATCCGGCGCCCGTCCATGTCCCCTTGCGAAGAAGATTTTTTTCCCCCAAGTCTCCGTGGTTGCGCATAAGCACTCAACGGAGCATGCGCATTCGTAGTGTACACAAAAAAAAGAAACCCAGTTCGCCGCGCCGCGCGCTTCTTCGTTGCGCCGCAGGCATGTGTTGTGATCGACGCCTCTCCGTAACCACGGAAGCTCCACGGTACCTCCACAGAACCTCCACAGGAGGTATGATCACTTTACTGCGTGTTAGTTTGCCCCGGGGCAAACAGCCACGCTTCTCCCCCGCAGTTTCCTGCGCGTGTGACCGGGGCCTGTATTGTTCTGAGGATGCAAGAAGACTGACGCCTCCATGAGGCATACAAAGCTTGCTGCATGCACTTTGAAAAGGGGCTGTCTGGCACATGCTTGTGTTGAGAGAGGGAGGGGAGGCTTGGTTTTCAACAAAATGGGAGTACTCAGGTTGCTAAAGTTTGAAAACCACTGTGTTAGGAAAACATACAACTACAAGCAAAAATATGGAAGCACCCAGTTGGGCCAGGAACAGCTGAGGCACCAGAAGTTTGACAAAACTTCATGGCATCTTCTGTTTGATATTTATTGAGATAAATGTAAGATAAAATGGTAGGAAGAAAGTGGTTCTGCTTATTTATGTTGTCTGTGATTAGACCTTCAGCTGTGCAAAACACAATGACAGCAAAGAAATGCCACCCAGTTTTGCATCCACTTGATTAATCTCACAGAACACTTTGAATCCCAAA
>NW_015162082.1:78332-82437 GCF_001447785.1 Gekko japonicus
TTGCAAATAAACAATCAACTTTGGTCAGTGGCAGCTGAGTTGTACAATGTACCCTATACATCATTATACAGTTCTTCATCTTAGAGGTATCCAAAATGAAAGAAAGTGATCAATGGTCTTTGGAAAGTTTAATCATCAATATATTTACTTGGAAGTAAGCCCTATGAATTTCAATGGGCGTAAGCTTTATTATGGACGGGAACTGAAACCTCTTGAAATATTTCTGTAAGTATTTTCAGCTCACTGAAAAATAATGTTCCACCTGCAGGAAGTGGAAGTAATTTTTGGAACAGAAGGTATTGCAAACGGTTATTTTCATTGCTAGTCTGGATCTAAACACAAGCAGAATGGCATCACCATTTTACAGAGTACCTGCCTTTTGCTCATAGGGCCACACTCACCTACGCCATTGAAATATGTGTCATGGACTGCTGGACTATTCCTGGATTCACCATTTCTCATTAAAACAGCCAAGCAGCTTGCTGTTGCACATGGTTCCAAGCTATTCTGCAGCCTTCCCCATTCTGTACAATTGAACCAGGGGGCAAGAAGTTGTCCCTTGTTTCATAGACCCATGGCAATTCTTCAGAAATATCAATATACTGGTGATACCTACCTGCAGCTAGAACTACTGTAAGTGATCTCTGCTCATGAAAATGAAAATTATGGACATTTATTTGTTTCTCTGCTTAAGATCACATCAGAACCAAATTATGTCTAAGCCTGTGAAAATTCTTGTCTCACTCACTCCTTTTAAGCCATGAACAGTGGGGGAGGGAGTTACAACATTCAACAATGCCTATCCATTAAGACTGAAACTTTTTTTTTGCTGTCAAGTCACACAGCTGACTTATGGCGACCCCATAGGATTTTCAAGGCAAGAGGTGGTTTGCCATTGCCTGCTTCTGCATCACAACTCTGGTATTCCTTGGAGGTCTCTCATCCAAATACTACTTAGCTTCCGAGATCTGACAAGACCAGGCTTGCCTGGTCTATCCAGGTTACGGCAAGGCTGAAGATATAGTGCTTTTAAAATCTATACCCGGTAGGATTTCAAATGAGGTCACAAGAGTAAAAGAACAGTATTACTCTAATACAACCAAGTTTAAAGTTTAGAACACAGAATCTGCTTTTTTATATCAGACCAAGATCCATGTTGTTCAGTATTCTTTTAACAGCAATGGTCAACCAGATGCCACTTGGAGCTTAGAGGAAAGGTGTGAACACAACAGCATCTAGTATGAAGAAAAACAGTTGCTTACCTGTAACTGATGATCTTCGAGTGGTCATCTGTGCATTCACACCCATGGGATCTAGTGCGCACGCGCTGGATTGATCGGCATTGTAGCAAGTTCTTTAACGGATTTTCGCGCTCAGTCCCTCGGGCATGCGCAGGAACCCCACCGCGCATGCCCAGAGGGGTGGGCGCAGACATCCCGCCAGTTCCTTCGAACCACCGCAAATCAACCCATATTGAAAATGTAGAAGCTGACAGCAGCGAGGAAGGAGGGCGGGTGGTGTGAATGCACAGATGACCACTCGAAGATAATCAGTTACAGGTAAGCAACCTGTTTATCTTCGATGTGGTCTCTGTGCTTCACACCCATGGGAGATTAGCGAGCAGTGGCCTCCTGGAGGAGGGTGCTGGCAGGTCCTTACTGCGTCGCTGAAGATAGAATGTGACGTCCCATGTTGGTATTAGAGTTCTTACGGACGTCCAGGGCATAATGCCTCATGAAGGTGTTAGGCGTGGCCCAGGTAGTAGCCTTGCAGATGTCCGTCAGGGGTACTCCCTGGAGGAAGGCAGTGGAAGCCGCAACAGCCCGGGTTGAATGGATCTTGATGGGGCCAGGCAACGGCTGCTTTGCAATCAAGTAGCAGAGGTGGATCAGACCTGCAATCCACTTTGAGAGGCGTTGAGCTGTGATGTGAGTCCCCAGCCTCGCTGGTGCGTATGAGATGAACAGTTGGGAGTCACGTCTCGTTGGGCAGGTTCTGAGAGCTGGGAAGAAATCCGGGAGGAAGACCTCTGCCTGTAGGTGGAACTCTGACACTACCTTTGGCAGGAACGAAATGTCAGGGACGAGGCGGACGCCGTCTGGCAAGAATTACAAATAAGGCGTGTCATGCCGGAAAGCCAGTATTTCTCCAACTTGCCTTGCAGAAGTGATGGCCACTAGAAAGGCCGTCTTCCAAGACAGGAATTTCATATCGCAAGTTGCGAGTGGCTCAAAGGGTTTCCTCGTAAGTTGACGAAGGACTAGAGGAAGATCCCAGGGAGCGACAGGAGCCTTGACAGGAGGGTAGAGGTGTAACCAACCTTTAAAAAAAACATTTCGAGAGCAGATGTGAAAACATGGTGCATCCATCGACGTGAACATGGTAAGCCAAAATTGAGGCCAAATAAACTTTTAACGATGAATGGGAGAGTCCCGAGTCAGCTAGGGACAGGAGGAATTGGAAAACTTTCTTGAGGCCTGCGGAGGAGGCTCGAGGGGCATCATCACCTAGGGAAGAACAGAATCGTTGCCATTTATAATGGTAGGACCTTCGCGTAGCAGGTTTCCTGGCGTTCAGTAGAACATTGGCTACGCGGGTCGAAAAACCTTTAACGTTATTCTCCATGCTGTCAATTTCAAGCGTGGTACATTGTGATGTAGGAGAGGGGAGTCTGACAAGAAGAGGAGGTCCTGTACTGGAGGAAATTGGTGGTACATTCCCCTTGACAACTCAAGGACTGTGGAGAACCATGGTTGTCTCAGCCACCACGGTGTTATCAACAAGCAGTCCGCTCCGTCTCGGATGATCTTGTGTACCAATCTCAGAAGTAGGGGTAAAGGAGGGAAAAGGTACAGAAGGCCTGAGGACCAGGGAAGAAGGAGACCGTCTCCGAGCGATTGTGAGTCCCTGCAGCCTTGACTGGAGAACGGGGGACATTTTTTGTTGGCTCTGGTGGCAAAAACATTGACTTGGGGAGATCCCCACCTGTGGAAGAGCGGGAAAAGATAGGACGGGTTCATCTCCCACTCGTGAAGACTGAGCCTTGCTCAACTTAAATTATCTGCCTGCACATTCAGGTGACCTGGGATGTGTGTGGCTACTAAAAAAATGTCGTGAGCAATGCAAAAGTCCCATAACTGAATGGCGAGGTTGCAGAGATGTAGGGAGACCGTGCCTCCTTGTTTGTTTATATAACTGAGCGCCGTAGTATTGTCCGTCCGTGAGGACCGTAATACATTTCCCTTTGATTATTGGTAGGAAACTCGTGACCGTGAACTGAATTGTGAGCAGTCCCAGGAAGTTTATGTGTCAACCTTGCTCGTGGGTGTTCCACTTGCCCCCGACGCACAGACCCATCATGTGTGCACCCCATCCCGACAGGGAAGCATCCGTGGTCAGGGTGATTTGGGGTGACGGAGGGTGGAAGGGTGGTCCCTGGAAGATATTGGAAGGGACAGTCCACCAAAGTAACGAGTCTCGTGTGTTGGGAGGGGGGGGGATAGGACAACAGTGTGAGCGTTGTTCGCTGGGCTGTAATTCCGGATGAACCACAGTTGTAAACGATGCATTTTCAGTTTGGCAAAGACGAGAACCTACGTAGTTGTAGTCATAAGGCCAAGTAGCCTTTGGATTTGGAAGGCAATGACAAAAGGGTGGGTACGGACGACGGTGGCTAAGGAAATGATGTCTGCCGCTCTGTCTTGAGACAGGTAAGCCATGCATGTCATGGAGTCTAGCACCGATGTACTTTATTCTTTGGACTGGACTCAATTGAGACTTTTCTCGATTGATTTGTAGGCCCAGATCTTTTAGTAGTGCCAGTGTCTCGGTGATGTTTGAGACCAGGGCATTCTGGGAAGGCGCTACCAAAAGCCAATCGTCGATATAGGGGTAAATGGAAATACCCCGGAGACGAAGGAAAGCCACAACTACAATCATAGTCTTTGTGAAGACTCTTGAAGCGCTAGAAAGGCCGAATGGCAGGGCTGCATACTGGTAATGCTGTTGACCAATCGCAAAGCGTAGGTAGTGGCGGTCGGAGGGGTGGATGGTGAGGTGGAAGTACGCGTCTTGGAGGTCGAGGGGGGCCATCCCGACATGTTCC
>NW_015162082.1:83511-88384 GCF_001447785.1 Gekko japonicus
GTGAGCCTCAGAGCTTTCGGTATCAGAATTGTCTTCCATTGAATCAGAGGACTCCTGGTGTGGCATTTGGACAGGAGTGTCCTGTTGACCAGTTAAAGGTCTTGGTGGAACGACAGGGGTGGAAACGACTGGGGTTTGAATGACCTGAGGGTTGGGAGGACGACTGTGATCCAAGTTATGCTGGGCAGGATTGTCTGCAAGAGGACGAGAGAGAGATGCTAAAGGTCTCGACCTGTAGGGCGATCTCGAACTATGAGCAGAGTGGGATGAATATCGATCCCAGTCGGAATAGCTCGCCGGAGTCAGCCATGGCAAGGATAGTGGATAAGCCCCATACAGATACCTCATCTGTTGTTGATCCCAAGACAGAGGTGGTGGCGGGGGTAAGAAGACTCGCGGGGATCGACTTCTGGACCATGGACGTCTCGGAGACAAAGCAGCAGCATGTCTTTGAGAGGAGCCCGCGTAATCTCGGTTGTCGATATCGACAGATTGACTGTGCAGACGTGGAGGGTGACGCTCCGCGTCGCATGAAGCATATCGGTGCCGACGTGGATCAATGTCAGGAGCTTCCGATACCATCGATGTCGACGACGGGGAAAGAGACGGAGAAGGCTCTGCATCCATTTGATGACTTAGGAGCTCTACCGTTTCGATGTTGGAGTAAGGACACTCCATTTGGTGGACAGGGGAGTCCAAGACATGGATGGTCGGTATCGGTGGAGGGACTTGGGCCCCTGGTATCATTACAGTCATTGGAGCGGGAGGCACTTTAGAGGCATCACCCAGTGCAGCCACTGCTACTTTCCCCTTCTTTGCCACCTTAAGGGGTTTGGAAGAGCCCTTCTTTGCAGACTTTTGCTCCTTACTTGGCCTGGACTTCTTTTTCACTGGCGTGGAAGTGGAGGATTGCGCCTTCGATGCCGGAGGCTTCGGTGTCGGTTGGCTAATATCGGAGGCAGGCCTTGATGCCGTAGATGTCGATGGTTTCTTGGCGTCCATCGCTGAGGAAGAATGTAGAGCCGATTCTAGGAGGGCCACTTTAAGGCTCAGTTTTTTCGGATCTGGTTTGAAAACTGAGCACAGTGGCGAAAGGATTCGGGTCGATGAGACTCTCCAAGACAAAGTATGCAAAGGGTATGACGGTCAGGAGGAGCAAGTTTACTACGGCAACCCTTGCACCTATTAAAAAAGCCCCACTTCTTCTCCATAAAAACCAAAATGAAGAAGAAAGAAGGGGTGGGGGGGGTAGCCTGAAGGCCCGACTGAGGTAAAGTGGCAACCTCCCCCTCAGCAGAAAATAAAAGGTTTTTTAAAAAAGTATTTTGAAAGGACAACGGGGGGGGGGGAGAAGGAATAAACTGAGGAAAAAATCCAAAAAGCCGTGAGGCAAAAAGCCAAAACACGCGAACCGATCAGACTGATGAAGAAAAAGGTCTTTCCAACGTGGTGGTAAGAAAGGAGCTGGCGGGATGTCCGCGCCCACCCCCCTGGGCATGCGCGGTGGGGTTCCTGCGCATGCCCGAGGGACTGGGCGCAAAAATCCATTAAAGAGCTTTCTACAATGCCGATCGATCCAGCGCGTGCGCACTAGATCCGATGGGGGAGACGAACAGAGACCACGTTGAAGATTACAGGTTCTAAATAGGAAGGTTTCATTTTTAACTTTTGTGGCTTATATAGTGAATGATATGTCTGTCTTCAATTGAATTTGCCTTATTTAATGACGGGGAAAATGTCACCTACACACTATCAGTAGGATCTTCATTATAATCTGTTTTTACTTCCTCACTGAATCCTAAAGTCTCCTACTGAATAGTTCTCTCCATATATTAGAGTATTCTGGATGTCTGAAATATTCCACAGCATGTATTTCTTTGCTCTGGATATACCCAATTCTCATTAAGTATTGAAAGTTTTAATTAATGAATGCAACTTTCTAATGGACCACCATCAACAGTCCACCATTAAGCCTGGCCTTCCCGTCTCCCCCTCCATCCCATTGGGGAAGAATTCATAACACTCAAATGCCATCTGATTATAATTAATTACTGCTGTTTTATTGTTTTAAATTTTTAATGAATATATACATTTATTGTATTGATTGGAATGTATTTATAAATTGTTGTTAACCGCCCTGAGCCCCGTGGGGGGGGGGCGATCTGTAAATCAAATCAAATAAATAAAATTAGGCTTACAATACATTAGACTAATGGTCATTTCTTCCAGCATTCTTGATCTGACAGTGATCATTAATCTGTACAAGAAAGGGGACCTGCAATACTCGCTCCACGCAGAGCAGAAGGAGGAGGCAGCAGCAGCAGCAGCAGGTAAGCCCTCTCACCCCCCAGTCCCTGGACACCGGCGGCGTGGTCTGAGCGGCTTCCAGCCACCAGGCCCCACCAATCTCCCCCCCGGCTCCTTCACCCTCCACCAGTGGTCTCCTTCCCCCCCGCCTTGGGCGACACAGCCTGAGTGGCTTCCAGACGCCGGGCCCTGCCAATCCCCCCCCTCTTCCCCCTCCGCCGATCTCCTTTCCCCCCCCTCTTCAGCTCTGGTGGCTGATCTCCTCCTCCTCTCCCCCCGCCTCGGCTCCAGTGGCCCACCGCAGAATTCCCAGAGCGTTCCCTGTGCATGCGCAGGAAACACTCTTTTACTTTTGGGGGGATTTAAATATCCCCCTATATTTTTTTCAACTTTTTAGATTGTTTTGCATACCTGGGGACTGCCCCAAGTGTGCAGGAAAATCTCCCTGCCCCCCAGGTGCCCCCGATATGTGGATTTAGATATCTGCACGCAGGAGGCACCTTCGCTATTAGATATATAGATTTTGAAGGAAAATCCATAAAGTATTGTTGGTTATTACAAGTTGAAAACACTCAGTATATCTGGGGTTAAATGTTTGTTTATGTTACTCACAGGAAGTCACATGTTTCTCATGTAACCAATGTTCTTTGGATGTAGGAAGCCCCGGGGAATTTTCTCCCTGATCTAGGAATTTGATTGGGACTAAAGTGTCAAGGTGTATTACCATTTTATGGCTTCTCTTCCCGTCTTTGTTTGGTGTTCTGAAGAACAAGAAGAGCAGCCACAATCTCTCTTCTAGTTTTGTCTTTGTAGAGTAAAGATGTAGTAGATTTTGCTCTGTTGTTATTTTCATCCCAGTTACCCTTCCCATGCTAGAATTTAGTAAAAACTTTATATTTTAATCACACATGGACTCTCAGTCTGAATTATTTTACTCTGGCTCTGCTGGACTATTTTATCTCTGCTAAATACCATTTTTCAATATCTCACTATCACCCAACAAAGGTTATGGGTGCCCAGATTGCTTCAGCTGCGCCAGATAGCTAAGCAGAGTGCGCAACCAGACTTGGAGTCAAGAAAAATCATGTGTGCTGAAGTTTTCTAAAACAGAATTTTTATCTTAACTCGCATTGGATTTATGAGATTCAGACAACATCATGTTTTCTTCATGAACTTGTGGGACCAGACTAGACGCCTGTGTTTCCAAGTCGGAGAAAGCCTGTACTGTCTGATCTGAGTTCGTCTTCTTCCCGTGCTGAGTGAAAGAAAGAAGGAAAGGGGGTGAGATCGATCCTGGCCGTTTCTACTGAAAAGCTTCATCCAGGTGTGTAAAAAAAATAATAATGAAAAGCTTAATCCCGCACTTACAAAAGATCGCCCATTGCCCTCATCACTCTCAGGTTTCGGTAACGTATTAAAAAGAAGAAATCATTATGTCTGCAGCTAAGAATCTTGTTTTTTTCAATATTCCCACCTTAGACTCAAATAATTTCTCTTGGTGGAAGAGATCAGTAAGAAATGCCAAAACAGATATAAAATGCCACAACTGTGGAAAATTTGGGCATATGGCAAAGAGATCACGCCAAATCTTACCGCTCTGAAACCAGACCCCCTAAGGGGCGTGGCCAAGGAAAGGCAAGCAGTCACTTTGAGAAACGAGGTGTGTTTGTTATCAGAGAGAAACAGGAAAGGGCTGATATTGTAAAGCAGAACAGTAACATGAAAGCTTTGTCTGTCACTAAGAGGAATGATGAACAAAATGACTCATTTTTACTAGATAGCGGTAGAACGTATCATATAGTAAACTCAGACAAATGGTTAACTGATTTGGACAGAGAAAAGAAGTCTGCTCTACAAGGGGCAGAAGGCAGAAATCTCTCTGTAGAGGGGTGCGGTTCAATTAAACTGTATGCCTTGAATGATTGCAATGAGATTGTGGAAATCACTCTCAGAGAATGTGTTCTGATTTTCCAAGCAATAAATAATCTCATATCCACAAAGAGAATAATGCAAAATGGTCTTAATATTGATCTCAGACCAAGTCATGGAAAAATTTGGAGTGAAAATGGATTTAATGTGATGCTTGAAGAAAAGGATGGTTTTCATTACCTGAGAAATATTGCTGATACTGATTTAGATGAAATGGGAAATGATGAGCTGGTATGCCAAACCAGATCAGCTGAATGCAACCATAAAGACTGTTTATTCACATGGCATGTAAAATTTGCACATAGAGATGTGAAAAGTGTGGAAAAGTTATTGAAGGAATGCAATATTGAAGCAGAAGAATGTGATGTCATGAGAAATGGCTGTGATATTTGCCTAAAGTCTAAAGCCACAGCTCCCTCTTATACAAATAGAGCTCTTGACCCCAATACTAAGTTTCTAGAGTGCGTGTACTCTGATTTGGTTGGTCCAATAAAGGAATCTGCTGGTGGCAACAAGTATTTTGTCAGTTTTCTGGAAGGAAAATCCAGATATGTCTATACCTACCTGCTTAGGAGCAAAGATGAGGTGCTTGACAAGTTTAAATGCTATGTTGCTGCTGTTAAAAACAAATTTGGCA
>NW_015162082.1:88781-112199 GCF_001447785.1 Gekko japonicus
TCAGCAAGGAGTAACAAGGGTGTACCACCACTGATGTATGGCATTTGTGCAAGTGTACAACCAGTGAAGAAACCTAATAACTGGAAGGAAGTCTACAGACTACCTGCGCCTGAGAGAAGCAAGTGGATAGGAGCAATGGAAGAAGAATTTGGATCTTTACAAGACAAAGAAGTTGAAGTGAAACAATTAGGAACTATAAAGTACTACCTTGGAATGCAAATGGAAAGAACTGAGGATGGAAGTTTTCTTTTGAGCCAAAAGCAAAAGATCATGGGCTTTATTGAATCTGTAGGAATGAACGATTCCAATCCAGTAAGCACTCCACTTGATAAGGACTATCCCAAACTTACTAATGGAAAGCCACTTAAAGACAATCATGACTACAGATTCACAATTGAAAAATTATTATATCTGAGCACAATCTGTCATCCAGATATAACTTCAGCTGTTGGACTTTTGTGCAGAAAGACCAGTTCACCCAATGAGCATGACTGGAAAGCTATTAAGAGACTGGCAAGATACCTAAAAGGAACTTTGGACTACAAACTTAAAATTTCAGCCTGTGATGAACCAAGACTGACTGGATACATGGATGCCAACTGGGACAAAAACTCACCTGATGGAAAATCTACAAGTGGATACTTGTTCTACTATGGAAACAGTTTGATTGAATGGACTAGTCAAAAGCAAACTATTGTAGCCATGTCTACTGGAGAAGCTGAATGTGTATCAGCACAAAGTGCCAGCTATGAGCTCTACTGGATTATTCATCTACTGAAAGACTTCGGCATAGATGAACCAAAGCCAAAAATACTTTTTGAGGACAATCAAGCTTGTATCGCCATCTGCAAAGGTGAAAGCACCAAATCTAAAAACAAGACCATCGCACTCAAATGTCACTACGTGAAAGAGATGCAAGACCAAGGACTGATTTAACTCCAATACTGTCCTACTGATCAGATGATTGCCGACATCCTGACCAAGCCGCTTGACAAGCAACGTTTCGAAACTCTTCTTGAATGTTTGAATCTGTATGACTTTCGTGTTATAACTTGAGAAGGGGTGTTGGGTATTACGAGTTGAAAACACTCAGTATATCTGGGGTTAAATGTTTGTTTATGTTACTCACAGGAAGTCACATGTTTCTCATGTAACCAATGTTCTTTGGATGTAGGAAGCCCCGGGGAATTTTCTCCCTGATCTAGGAATTTGATTGGGACTAAAGTGTCAAGGTGTATTACCATTTTATGGCTTCTCTTCCCGTCTTTGTTTGGTGTTCTGAAGAAGAAGAAGAGCAGCCATAATCTCTCTCTTCTAGTTTTGTCTTTGTAGAGTAAGGATGTAGTAGATTTTGCTCTGTTGTTATGTTCATCCCAGTTACCCTTCCCATGCTAGAATTTAGTGAAAACTTTATATTTTAATCACACATGGACTCTCAGTCTGAATTATTTTACTCTGGCTCTGCTGGACTATTTTATCTCTGCTAAATACCATTTTTCAATATCTCACTATCACCCAACAAGTATAAAAGGAAGATGCCAACCTATTTCTGTCCATTACTAGCTTCTTGAGAGACAGAAGATGTGAGGACATACTACACTTAAACTTTGAACTCTCACTGCTGTTAGGTTATGTTATCCTCTATTAAATTGTTTTTTGGGGACTGGGAAAACCTTATACCCAATGCCGACCTCTGCAAATGTTCCATGAATCACACGTCAAGGTCCAAAATGAACTCTGATTCCAGATTCTGCTCAGCACTTCAACAGTAAGTTGTTCCTGAGCCATCAAGCTTGCAAGTGTCCCAAGTAGGTGATAGCAAGGCTGCAGTAAGAGAAGACTAGTACGGCAACTCTCAACTCTCAAGGCTCTTCCTAGAGCATCCAGCTCCAAGAAGAGAGGAAGAAACACCTAGAAGAGATGTATGCTTTCTTTCTAGAACAGTGGAACAATGCCTTTGAATGCCAACAGCAAAGTAGGACTTCAACACTGAGTTGTAGAGCTCTGCAAGCTTGCCATGGCAGCTTACCATGAGTTATTACTTCTTTGTGTCTTCTTTTGGGGCTGCAGGTTGGAACAACAGAGGAAGAAAGGCAAGGGAAGACTGCAGAGTCTTTGCCCAAAGGTGTGATACAGAAGAAAATTCTGGAAAGAAGGATGTAATGGGCACGGTTCTCCCAACACACTGGATTCCAGCCTCTCAGATCTGCAGTCTTTTTAAAGCAAAGAGACCCCCTTCCTTCGCGTAGTGCTGACAGCTTCTATACTGGCGTAGTGTTGTTATATAGCAACTTGGTGAGGTGAGACAGTGAAAATTGCCAGAAACAACAAGGAGCCCAATCCCTTCCCATTCCTCGAGCACACAGCTACTGCCACCGCACCACCACCAGCAGTGCAATGACATAAGAGAGAAGCTGATAAAGAGCAGGGCACACACCAGAGAAAGGCATCCTTTCTAGAGGTTTGCGGGGACAGCACAACTTGTCTACACAACAGATTTTCACCATGCGGACCAGAAAGGGATGGAGAAGGGGGGAGAGGGAAACATGTTGGGTCAGGAGGAGACGGGAAAGAATGTGGGAGTAAGAGGAAGGAAAATAGGAGGAGAAAGAATAACAATGGAACCAGAAGTGAGAAAATAAAGACAAAGCAAAAAATAATAATAATATATTTATAAAAAATTAAAAAGAGAAAAGCACTCAGACAAGAGGACTTACAACTTCTCCAAGCCAGAGCGAGAGTGAAATGCATGCAGAGGACCAGCACATGGACAGCCTTTAAAGGGGAAAACTGTTTTCTTCCAAAAAGACAGACAAGTCCTCATACTCCAAAGAAATACACCAGAGTGACAACTGTGTGCTGGGCACATAGGAGTCCTTGGCCCCCCGCCCCCACACCTCTCTAAAGCTTTGAACAGAAGGTGCTGTCCCATTTAAGGGAAGAGCACGTAAGACAGAGTACAGCAGTAAAACACTGCAAGATGTTCGCCAACATGCCTTGTGACTTTTGGGTTTCCCACTGCAGTTATGTGATCAATGCCAGGAACGCCCTAGTTTAGACAGATATACAGAACCAATGGAATACATGCAGGGATATCACAGGTATACACTGTGATTCGATAGGAGCACCAGAAAAACACATGGGGCCATGGCTCACTGAAGGAGCACATGGAAGGTCTCAGGTTCAATGCCAGTTAAAACACCTCAGGTAGCAAGATCTTTCTTTGCATAAGACCCTGGAGAGCCATTGCCAGTCAGAACAGATGATGCTGAGCTAGACAGGCAATGGTCTGACCTCAGACAAGGCAACTTCATCTTATGTTCACACAATGTAGTACTCGACACTGAATTTATTCTTGAAAATCCCAGCTTTCTTTTAAAAGAACCAGGCAAATTTCTAGCACTTATGTCTGTGAAAGTACGCTTGTAAATGAGTGGAAATATCTCTCGGCATCTCAGCAGCTGAATAAGATATTCGGTGATGGGGTGTGTGTGTGTGGGGGGTCAATGCTCCATATAGCTTATGCAAAATAGGAGAAATTATGTTGACTCATTCACATAATTTATAGAGAGGGGTTGCAGTCAGCACTTTCAAGGTGGCTATAGAAGGGGCCATTCTGACAGAGGAAAAGTGATATCGCTAAATGCTTAAATCAGGCCTATCCAAGTTAGAACCAACTCAACCCGTCAGCCTGGTCTAGCGACCTGCCTGCTGTCTGCCAACCACTTGTGGTTTTGACATCTCAGTGCCAAAACTTGGAGAGGGTTACCAAATTCTTAGCAGGCCACCATGTGTGGCTAGGAAGTCACATTAACCTCAGTGGGTGTGTTAGACTAGTACTGGAAGACCTGGGTTTGAATTCCCACTCATGCCACGGAAGCTCGCTGGGGACCTTCAGCCAGTCATGCTCTCTCAACCTGACATACCTCATTGGGTTGTTGTGAGGATAAAATGGAGAAGACAAGAATGGTGTAAGCCACTCTGAGTCCCCATTGGGGGTACAAATGTACTTAATAATAATAATAATAATAATAATAATAATTATTATTATTATTATTATTATTATTATTATTATTACTACTACTACTATTTGTAGGTTTGCTATGAGCCATACAGACTTGACTAGAGCTTCTGTAGAATTCCTTCTCACAGTTCTAGGTGAATACAATCTTTTTACATTGGATTAAGTGTGAGCAACAGCTACGTAGCAGTGCCCTCAAATGCCTATCCAAAACAACTATATTTGTTTGACTTGTGGGGGAGAGAGAGAGAGAGAGAGAGGGAATCCATTCAGACTCCCAGTGCTGTGCTGGTCACATTGATCTATTGCACAAGCCTCATAAACTACATCTGTCTCCACATTTATGACTCCATAAAATAAGAAGGTGGTGGGAGACTCTTACTGGCCTGGCCATAAAGCTATCACAACTCTTTACTCACTGACAACTTTACAAGTCCAACTCATAAAGCAATCACTCCCTCTGTTCTTTATGGGATCCCTTGTTTAAAAACCAGGATGAACTGTTTATTATCTCATGTTTGGCAGAACAACCCATTCCCTCTTGTTTAAGGAGACCCTTCTGGCAAATCAAAGTTGCATGTGATAAATCAGGGCTTGCACAGCTGGTGGCCCTTCAAGTCAAATGCCACCCATTTATGAACCCACCAAGGGCTTGATAAAAATCCATTTTTGTTACCAGACTGGGACTACAGAAACAGAAGAGGTTGTGAAGCACCTGACAGCTGCTATACAATGCCGGTGGACTGAGATTAGCTTGATGGGCCACACGTCATGTGGATCTGTACCCCTGTTTAAAATGTCAATGGTTCAGAAAAGGGCAGCCAGTTAATTAAGGATTGGAGCACCTTCCCTTTGAGGAAAGGGTAAAGAATATGGGGCATTTTTATGGAGAAAGAAATACAACTGGGGACAGGGAGATGATACAACTTTTAATAATACTAGAATTCAAGGACTCTCACTGAACTTGCTGGACAGTTGATTCAGGCCATGACAAAAGGAAGTATTTCTACATGACACTTAACTTATGAAAATCACTGACACAACATGTACGCTGCTAATTTAGGTGTCTTTCTTAAAAATCCCAAACTAGGCAAATTCTTGTAAGTCTGGTCTATCAACGGCTATTAGCCATTAAATGGAATCTCCAAGCTCAGAGGCAGTGAACCTCTTAAAAACTAGTTACTATGGAGATAACAAGATGGGGAGACTTTGGCCTCTGTGCCCTCCTTGTAGGCATTTCAGGGGCATCTGGTTGACCACTGTGTGAAATGGGATGTTGGACTGGATAGACTTTTGGCCTGATGCAGCAGGGATCTCCTTGTCTTCTTAAGTTTCAAAATCAAATACATTTTAGTGGCTCCTGCCCCTCCAAATATGTCAGCACAGGTTTGGAGCAGGAAGGAGTGATGCTCCTTAAGCCACAGAATTTCTCTACAATAAGATGGCTTGATGAAATGCAGCCTAGGATCCCCAGCCCACAACAGCCTGATTACAACAATTAATAAAATAATGTTAGCACCATGCCTGATAACATCAAGTGGGTACACAATGATCCTCATCTTAAGCAATGATTTGCTGTTGCTTTATATAGTCTGATTTGGGCTGGTTCACACATGGCACGTGCAATCACTCTAGTTTTCAATCACTTGATGCAGGATGTGAAGAATACACATATGCAAATCAGCCCAAAAGGTTTTGACTGTTTTTCCTACTGCAGATCTTTGCTTTTACATTCAGGAAGATGCTGGTCTTGGGAATGATTCAATCAGTGTTGAAACTGGAAGTCTTCCTAAACCTGAAAGACTCCCCCCTCCTCTAAATTCAAGATCTGCAAAATCACCAAGGAAGAAAAAGATTTCTCTCAACTACCTCTGCCAAAAGGACTGAACACGTAAAACTAAAATGGCTGGAAAGGAAATGCCTCAAAAAAGAAACACAGCTGGCAAAATATACTGCCACGCTATCACATATTACTCAATACCTCTTCCTGACCAGTGGTGGCTCTACAAGGAGTGCCATATAAGGTTGCCACCACTGGTGCCACCCTCTGTCAGTGTCTCTCACTGTCCACACCTCGAAGCCAGAATAACCAATGCCCCCCCCTCCTTCCCTGGACAATCTTTAAAGGCTGGCAGCCAGCCACACATGCCCAGCAGAGCTTCCAGAATTACCATGGAAGTTCAGGAAGCCCTACAGGTCATGCATTGTTTGCCATGATGTCTTGGGGATCAAGGAGGGAAGGAGCATTAGCTTCTTCTGTAGTCGGGAGTTGCCATGATAGGGCAAGGAAGAAGCAGGGGCTATAGGAGGAGGAGGAAGAGATTGGATTTATACCCCGCCCTTCACCTGGTGTCTCAGAGCGGCTTACAAACTCCTTCCCCTTCCCCTCCCCACAACAGACACCCTGTGAGGTAGGTGGGGCTGAGAGAGCTCTCTCGAGAACTGCCCTTTCAAGGACAGCTGTTGTCAGAACTATGGCTTGCCGAAGGTCATCCAGCAGCTGTAAGTGGAGGAGTGGGGAATCAAACCCGGTTCTCCCATATTAGAGTCTGCACACCTAACCACTACACCAAACTGGCTGCCACCCACTCAAATCCACTGCCTGAGTGTTGGGTATTTGCATGTTGAAAACACTCAATGTGTATGCATGGGGTTAAATGTCTGTTCTGTTGTTACAGGAAATCACCTGTCTTTGTGTTAGCCAGTGTTAGCTCAAGTCTGTTAGCCCGTGAAAGCATCCCTGTTCTAAGAGTTTGATTGGGAGCGAAGTGTTAGTAACTTTGCATTTTATGAGCCCTCTTCCCGTCTTTGTTCGCCTTGGAGGAGAAGCACGTTGGAGGGCCATCTTCTTCCAGTTCTTCTAGTCTAGAGAGGATGTAGCTGAATTAGCTCTCTGTTATTTTCTCCCAAGTTACCCTTCCCTATGGTAGAATTGTAGTAAACTTTTATATTTTTAAACACACATGGACTCTGGGTCTGATTATTGAACTCTGGCATTGCTAAGCTGTTTTTAACTCTGCTGAATTTCTTTAAAAACTCTAACACTGAGGCTACCGTCCCGTTTCTGCCATTCTCCACCTAGCTGGAGAAGACCAGTTTTTTCATTGCTCTCTAATCCCCTAACCTCATGACCCCACCTCAACACCCCAGTGTGTTTTTATGAGTTATCAAGTTCTGATAGCCAAGAGGAATCTTCATTAGAATCTATGGCAGATTGTCCTAAAACCCAGTTCAAACAAGTAGACGGGTCCGTAAAACTGTAGCATTTCAGAAGAATTCAGTGCCACCTGCAGCCTGAAGTGGCACATTCCAGGAATGGTTTTAACACCCAAAATACTCCCCCAGGAGTTACTTGGACATGAGCTGAGACACTAACATAGGCTTCTTTAATCCCTCCCTATCTGCAGAGGTCATTTTGGGGGGGATCGCGGGGGATCGCAGTTCCCCCGGGTGAGATATGGGGGGTAGGGCACATGACGAAGCCCTGCCCCCTGCTTCCGGCCGCCCCGCTTCCGGCCCTCATTCAGCCAGGAGGAGGCAGGAGAAGAGGGAGGGTAAGTTGCTTCCTCCCTGCCTCTCCCCACCCCTGCCTGCCTGGGACCAGGGAGGGCCTTTGCGGGGCTTCCTTGCACTCCCGCCGGCCTTGCAGGTCCACAGCCGGGCCCCTCTGCTAATGAGTTATGCTAATGAGTTCCCCTAGCTCTTTTTCTACGAAACAACCCCTGCCTATCTGGCTGCACCTTCTTACTCATACAGGAATGAGATGCTGGTGCGCTGCTCAGGGGAGAACTCTGTCAAAGCACTTGCTGGAGTTCACGGCATGCCACACGTGTGCACAAGAGACCTTTGCTTGCATCTCAGTTCACATGGGAAAAAGCAAGACAGAGTGCAAAGTAAAGAGGAACTGTCTTGAGATCAAAGAGTCAGCAAAAGCTAGATAGGAAGCCCTTGAGGCACTAATTGTCTATTCCTGCTCTATGCAAAAGAAGAAAGGAACCTGTAAAGCACCTTCCTGCAAAGTTTGTACTGAAAGCCACAAATCCGCCCTGACTTGCTATACCATTCCCCACATTGACTATTCCTGTGCTGTGGAAAGTGCTGTCGAGTTGCAGCCAACTTACTGCCACCCCGTAGAGCTTTCAAGGCAGGAGACAAACAGGTGGTGGATCACTGCCTGCCTCTGCATAGCAATCCAGGTCTTCCCTTTCAAGTACCAACCAAGTACAGTCTTCCCTTCCAAGTGCTAACCAGGGCCGACCCCGCTTTGCTGACAAGACTGGACTAGCCTCCCAAGCCTAAGTTACGAAAAGCGCCATACGCTTCTGTACAAGCGAACTTCCCAAGCAAGAGATCTGAGTTACTGCAGAAGAGGGAAACCCAAAAGCCACAACGGCTGACTGTGCAAAGGTTTGTCTTGGATTTTGCAATAACTTATTCCCCTTTAAAGGAAAAAATATATATATGTGTGTGTGTGTTGTTGAAAAAGCCCCTGTGATATTCCCTCCCGAGCCCCGAGCCCCAACCGCGCCCCACAGTCCCAGCACCATCCTTTCAGACATCGATCACCCTTACCTATTGAGCTGAGGAGTAGCTTGTCTTGACAACACTGCCCAGATAGCTGAGATTAATCAAAAACAAAGCAGTTATAAACACCCGCAAGGAGCCAAGCTCCACAAGACATCAGCACGTCAAAAGGAAAAAAAAAGAAAGAAAAAGAAGAGAAAGGGGAAAAAAACTCCAAAAAAGGAAGAGTGAGGGAAGGGGGCAAGAAAACCCAAACCCAAAAACAAACAAACAATGCTGGAGAAAAAAGAAATGCAAGGGAGAAACAAAGAAAGGACAAAGGAAGCGAATGGAAGGCATAGTTCGCAGTGCAAACAACAGGGTCGCCTCACACAAAGGACAGAACTATACTACAGACTTGGCTGCTTGAATAGTGATTTCCCCTTCCTAGGGTATCTGGAGAGTCGTAGTTCTGAGCAGGGAACTGAAGCCGACTTTACCATTAAGTTGGATCAGGTGGTCTAACTGGGGCAGAGGGGGGGGGGGGGGGGGGGAGCAGATTTCATAGTACCATGAAAGAGCAACCATTTATAGAGATTATTTGATTCATTATTATTTTGGGCTTTTCCCCAAGGGAGCACTATTTTGCTGGGGAGGATGGGCTAGGAGTTTCTAACAAACAATAGTCAGTCAGTACCAATGCTCCCTCTAAGCTGTGGAGTTTTGTGAGCAAACATTCTACTTTGTGAGCGACTGGCATTAAAGCTGTGAGCCAGCCATTTGGTCTACTGCGGCCCTGTTCATACGAGCCCATTTGGGCCGGGAGCGGGACGGAACGGGGGCGGAGCAAACCGGCACGATCCCACCTCAACATCTGGGGAGCGTGCTGGATCCGTCCCGGTTCCGTCCCTTCCAGCGTTGCTCCGTGGCGAAAAAGAACCACCTCCCGAGGTGGTTCTTTCTGAAGGGCCGCAGCAACGCTGGCCGTGGGATCGCCGGCGCGTCCTTGCGCCGGCGCATCCCCGGCTCCTGGTTGAACTGCGCATGTGTGAGCATGCGCAGTTCGCCAGGCTCCCCTTCCCACCGCCGCTTTCTCCCCGGCATCTGATCGTGCCGGGGAGCGTTGCGACGCGGCTCGGGGGATCTGTGAGATCCCGCCGCACCGTCCCAACTTTGCTGCGGCTCACATTAGCCGCAGTACAAGCGTCTTATTCCCTGCCGTGTGGCAGGGACCTGCATCAGTTAGTTTGCTCCGGAGCCCTCCTTCCTGAGCTAAGACAAAAATGCGTGAGCTAAAAAACTGTGAGCTAACTCACACTAACTCAGCTTAGAGGGAACACTGGTCAGCACCTCATGGGGGGGGGGCAGTCATGACAGTCACTAGCACAGAACCTGCTACAGGTTTGTAGCACAGACGTGCCCTGTAGAGTGTCCTAAAATATCCCTACATATGAACTTGGTGAGCATTTCAAGAATCCATTAGGTTGGTGATCTCTCTCTCTCTCTCTACATATGACATATTTCACGGATTTTAAACTAAGCAACTTTAGAGGTTATTTGGGTATTGTTGGTCTTATAATCTTCTAAAGCCCCTAAAACCCCTCATGCCCTGTCTCCTGAAATCTGCACCCAATTATCATGCTGAATGGGCTTCTGAATGGCTTAAGATCTTCCAGGTACCAGACAGTGCCGAAGGAATCCAAGGGGGACATCACAGGGGGAGGAGCTAGTCTCCCACATTGTGCCCCCCCATGCCACACTTTCTCCTACCGTGACCCAAGCCACCAGCACTTACTCACGCACTAGACCAGTCACGCATGCTAACATACCACTCTCCTTTCTCACCTTCTAGAAGTTCCCTTCCCCTCCAGTGTAGTTTATCTTCACCTGCCTGCCTCAAGCTATTAAATGTTGGGTTCCACAAGGCCAGGGATCGTTGTTGTTTTTCGGGGGGGGGGGGGGTTACAAGCACTACATGGAAAACAAAAATTTGTTTCAACAAAGACAAAATGATGGAAGGAGAGCATGGCCTACTGGTGCTGAGAAAGACAGAAGCAGGGAGCGGGGAGAGAAGGAAGAGACAGTAAGAAAGAAACGCTTTGCCTGGTGCAACCCTGGTACCTGGAAAACAAGCTGCTGGAGATAAGAGCAGCTGCAATCTCTTGCATGGACAGGATCCGAGCATGCTGACAGCCTCCTGATTTGACTTCTCTGTGTGTTTGGGGTGGATTTTTTTTTTCCTCTCCTGACAAGCAGTTCATGTGGCTAATGTCTCGTTCTCTCTCCTGGCCCAAGTCTTGGGGGCTGCAGCACCCCTTTTGGAGATGGTTGTGGTAAAAGGCAGCTTGTGTGGCCATGTTTCATTCATGATGGATGACAAACCCGCTCGGGGGGAAGGGATGTGAAGAAGGCAAAGAGCAGACCAAAGGCCTTACTGTCCCAGGAAAGCAAGCAGCCAGGAACTAGAAGAGGAAAATACTGGTAATTTCTCGGGTCACTTGCCCAACGGGGGTGGGGGTGGGGGAAGAGACCAGAACGTGTAACTTTACATAGTCAGACCCTCTTCATTCATCCCAGCACACAACTCCCAAACCACAGTAAGCCTAAATTTTTATTTCTTGTGAGGGCAGAAGTGGACTCTTGAACTTAAGAATGAAACACAATCACAAACAAGCCCCCCCCCCCAAAAAGGCATTCAGTTAATCTAACCTACCAAGGTGAGCAGTAAAGATATGGGGGAAGGGGCCAATGGGACCTAGCCCAGTAGTGCACATTAAATGGGAAGGAACCTTCTCAATGCCAGCTGGAGCTCATCTCCAAAAAGGATGCTGCAGCGTGCCTAAGAAAACTATGAAACAGTTGATGATGGCAGGGGAAGAGCTCATGGGGAGGGCAGGGGGCAGGTGAAGTGGGAAGGGAAAGGAGGGCTAGGTTAAAGGGAGCAGGAGATTCCCACGCACTTACCCGGAACTGGTTGTCGCCGTTGGCTCTGGCCTAAGAACCTCCTCCCCGGCCCTCCTCGGTGAGGGAATTGGTCCGAAGACATCCATTGGCTCTACAGGCAGGGAGGGGCATTGAGTGGGAGGGTAACCAGTGGCCAACGAGGTGAAAGCCATGGCAGGACGGAAGCTGGGGCTCCCTCCTCGGCTGCTCGGGGCAGGAGATCCCGTTGATGGAGTGGACTTGCGGGAGAAGCTGACCGCTGCCGGAGGCTGCAGAGTGATTTCAGACATTTCCGCCTGCTGGATGAGGCCTGGCCGCGGTCTGGCACGTGCTGTCAGCTCCGGGGAGCTGTTGCGGGAGCTGAGGGGGCTCTGGGTCAAGGGGGAAAGCCTTGAAGGTTGTAGCACCACCTGATGTAAACTGGGCTCAGCCCTCCTGACTTGCCGAGGGCTGGGCCGAGGTCTAGGTTGGGGGTCATACCACCTGGTATCCAGGCCGAATGTGCTTGTGCCACTGTGGCTGACTGACTCGGATGGCCCGTGGTAAGGCAACACAGGTATGCCCATGCCTTGACTGGTATGTCTTAGCTGCCCTTGGCTCGCCATTGGTTGCATAGGTTTGTCCTGCCATTTGGTGGCGGTGGGCACAGAGGGTTGGCTCCTGCTTGGTGACTTGCCAGTCCAACTCTTTGGTGCCTCCAGGGCCAGAATGCCAGGATAGGATGCCGGGACCTGGAGAGAGGAAGGTGGTGGTCCCCTAGGAAGACTGGCCTTTGGCTGCACGCTCTCAATCATTTCACACTGATGGAGCTGGTGAGGAAACATGATGGGCGAAGACTCTAGACCACTGAAAGGGAACTCAGACCTGCCCCATGGCTCGGGAGACCGTCCCCCTGTTGGAGTCTGAGTCAGGGGCAGTGTGCTGTTGGAAGCATTCTCTCCATTCTCCTCCGGGATAGTAGGATGTCCAAAGGGCCCTTCGGGGTGCAGAGGTGGAGAGGACATGACAGAACTGAGAGGGCTGACCTCTGGCATGTAGAAAGGTGGAGGGTCCATCTCCCCTGGACTGCTGCTGCTGAGGTAACCATAATACGGGCCATGATGGAATGGCCTGGGAGCGGGAGGCCTAGCCTGACCAGTGGCTTGGAGGCGGCTCTCCAGGGCACCTGTCCCCTCTATGCCCCGGTGGAATCTGGGACTGTATGCTGGTGGCTGAAGGTAAGACTCCTGGCTGGAGGAGAGAGGTGTCAATTGGGACTTGAGGGCTGTCACAGAGGAGGGCATCACTGGGTCATCGTTTTCTTCATCTGACTGGCGGAACTCTGGGTACATGTCTGTCTCCTCCACAAAGGGGAAGCCCTCTATCCGGCGGGTCTTGAGCGAAGGCTCCATTTCTGAAGGGTCCATGACAAAACGGCCATCGGGCCCACGGCTGATGAGCTCAATAGGGGTGGTTGCCTCGGCTTCCGCCTCAGCCTTGGAAACGCTGTATTTCTTACTGCTGATGGCTCGCTTGGTCTTCTTGTAAAGAGACAGCTCCTTCTCCTTGCTGGGGCTCAGCATACGCTTGGCCGGAGGGCCTTGATCGTCAGAAGACTCTGAGGGGGGCCGAAGAGTGCGGATGCTCTCGGGGCTCACCTTGCCAGAGGACAACCTGGACGGCAGAAATTACAAAAAAGGGTCAGTGTGCCATGGAGTGGGAAGCAAGGTTTGAGATCTGGGATCAGGAACAGAAACTGGATTGGGATTTTTTAAAAAATGGACCTCTTTAATGGTGTGTAAAAAGAATGAGTGAGGCTCAGAAGAGAAATATCCAAATCCTATTAGGATGGATTCAGGGGTCGTTTCGTAGAAAAAGAGCTAGGGGGACTCATTAGCATAACTCATTAGCATATGCCACACCCCCTGACATCACCGGAAGTGTGTCATAAGGCCACACACCCCGCCCCCAACGGTCCCAGCCGCCGCTGCTGGCCTTGCAGCTCCACTGCCGAGCCCCATGAGGGGCCCGGCGGTGGACCTGCAAGGCCGGCGGGAGTGCAAGGAAGCCCCGCGAAGGCCCTCCCTGGCCCCAGGCAGGCAGGGGTGGGGAGAGGCAGGGAGGAAGCAACTTACCCTCCCTCTTCTCCTGCCTCCTCCTGGCTAAATGAGGGCCGGAAGCGGGGCGGCCTGAAGCAGGGGGTGGGGCTTCGTCATGTGCCCCACCCCCTGCACCTCACCCGGGGAAACTGCGATCCCCCGCGATCCCCCCTGAAATGACCTCTGGATGGATTTTACAATCAGTTCTTGCCCCCCAGCCCTGACTGATGTAAGTGAGAAGCTACACTATAATGAGTCAGGTCATTGGTTCATCCAGCACAGTATTACCTTCTCAGATGGCAGTGGCTCTCCAGCTTCTCACACCAAAATCATTCTCAAAACTTCCTGAGATTTATAAATGGATATGCCAGATCTATGGGAGGTCTGATGAACAGTCCGAGAGACATTTGCACCCCGCCCTGATGTTCACCAAAACAGCATCAGGGAAAATATTGTTTTTTTAAGTTCCCAGAGATGCTCTTTTCCATTACTCTGAAATCCAGGGTTGCTGAGAATAGCACAGTCATTTTGTGCAACATAAAAAAATAGTAACTTCCAGGGCCCTTTTTGTAGAAAAAGCCCAGCAGGAACTCCTTAGCATAATAGGCCACACCCAACAGCAGGAACTCATTAGCATATTGGGCCACACCCCTGACAGCACAGCGCATTAAAACATTAGGCCACACCCCCATGTTACCAGAAGTGTGGTTATCCAGCCACACCCACCTTTTGCTTCTTATTCTGTTTACCTTGTTTGTTGTCAAAACCCAGGGCCTTTTTTTGTAGCAGGAACTCCTTTGCATGTTAGGCCACACACCCCTAATGTAGCCAATCCTAATGAGTTTCTGCTGTTGGGTGTGGCCTATTATGCTAATGAGTTCCTGCTGGGCGTGGCCTACTTGGGAGCCAGCCGGAACTCCATTCCTGTGCATTCCTGCCCAAAAATAGCCCTGGTAACTTCTCAAAAACTAGTCCTTTGTGTGCTGAAAAAGATACGCTTCTTCCTTCACTGTTTGTCACACATGCAACTCATTATGAAGGAATCTGTTGTTTCTGTTTTGTTTTTTAAGTTGCGACATGTGGACACACTCTTTTCCTGGGATCTCCAGTTCTCAGAGTTGCGGAAGTGCACATCTCTGGAGATCTATAAATGACCTTCACAAACACTGGGGCACCAAGGAGGAGTGTTCTGTCTTTAATCCTTGTGTTCTGTTCCTCAGAGTACCACACAATTTGATGCAAGACTGAGCAAAGCCCCGGGGAGAAAGACAGAACGAATCCCGACTGGGACAGAGAGAGGGGAATGTGCTTATTCCTAGCTCAGACCAGGGTTTACAGCTGGGGTCTAAATTAGTCAGTCACCATGCTGTGCTTACTTAGGCCTCAGGGCCATCAAGGCATAAAACAGAACAGGAATTAAAAAAATATATAATCCCCAGTGGTTAGGAGGAAATATGCATTTATTTATTTCATATGTAGACCAATTTTATTCTCGCAACAGCCCCAAGAGGTAAGTTAGGCTGAGAGTGTACAGCTGGCCCAAGACCACTCAGCAAGCCTCTGTAGCAGAGTGGGGATTTGAACTGGGGTCTCCCTGATCCTAGCCCAAAACTCTAATCACTACACTAGACTGGCCAGGCCTGAACAAAGCCTGGCTATTCTGGAAAGAATCTAACTTGTGTATGTGGCAAGTTTCAGTTGAATAAACCACAATGCAATCCTAAGCAAGTTACATCCTTCTAGGTTAACTGAAATCAGTGGGCTTAGAAGGGTATAAAACTGTTTAGGATTGCACTTCCAATCACTGTACCATTAAGCATTTCCATCAGTTAAACGGTGCTGCAGGCCTTTCGAAAAGGGCTAGGTTTATCTAAAGGTGCTATATACATCTAAGACTGTTCTAATGCAATTTCTTCTCAGGTTTCTATAGAAGATAGAGGACCAAAACTGTTGCAAAAAGGTCATGGATCTCCAGTCCCTGGAAGGTAACTAAAGTGAGCATACAGCTGAGAATCAGAACAAGGCTGGGTAGCAAAGAAAGAGGGATTTAATACTTCATATCCCACTGCTTTTGTTTCTAGGGGCTTTAAAGAAAAACATTAAGCTGTGCCCTCTTAAATAAGCATGTTTTCCTTTAAAATCCAAAGAAGAGCCTGGGAAGAATTTGAAGGGTTAAATCCCCTCTTCTCTTTCCATTCAGCCTGATCTCAACTGCAGTGTGTCTATTATGCCATATTTTGTGTAAATAAACTGAAGAAAAACAGACCAAAACTGACAAACTTTTATTGATGTTTGTAAAAGGGGGAACATGCACTCATGCCAAATTACTGAAATGGTTTTGTATATCATAACTGTTATTACAGTTTGAATATTCTTTGGTCATCCTAGTTATTAATAATAAATAAAAAGGAAAAGGAATGTTTCTGATCAGCTTGCAAAAAGCTCAGTTAATGGTTCTGCTGAATATTTAACTTGGCTCTGAAACTCTATGCAAACGCCGGCCAATTCTGTTTCATGAAGACACTGACCCTTTGATGAATGCTGCCCAATGTATCACTGGTTGGGTGGTACCTATAACACTGAGATACTTACGGCGATTCCAGACTCTTCCTGCAGTGGGTTATTGAGAGAGGAGGGTCTGAAAAGGAATTTAAGAAAGTAGGTGTTGGAAGAGACTGTGACAGTAGGGCTTATTCCAGCCTTAGTTTTACAGGATTTTGAACTTGGATGCTTTCTTTAGACAGTCTTTCTACAGCAGCACACCCTCTCCCCCAATTCAATGTGAGCAAGTGGTCCAATGATCCTTTAAAAAGAAGTTGTGTCAGGGGAAGAGGCAGACTCACAAAGTTTCTTCTCCTCTTAAAGGTAAAGGTAAAGGTTCCCTTGCTCGAAAGCCAGTCGAATCCGACTCTAGGGTTGCGGTGCTCATCTCCGTTTCAAAGCCGAAGAGCCAGCGCTGTCCGAAGACGTTTCCGTGGTCATGTGGCCGGCATGACTAAACACCAAGGCGCACGGAACGCTGTTACCTTCCCACCGAAGTGGTACCTATTTATCTACTTGCAATTTCTTGCTTTCGAACTGCTAGGTTGGCAGGAGCTTGAACTAGAGACAGGAGCTCACCCTGTCTTGCTTACTGACACTGAAAACTGTTGGAAGAGAAGACTAAGACACTGTCTCAAGCCTGGGGGGGGGGGGTGTTTTGCAAACAAGTTAGTGAGATAAACAGGCAGACTGTAGATTTTTTTTTGTCCTGTTTGCTCTCCCTGTCTCAGGAAAATTGCCTCTCTTCCTTCCATTCCTCCTCTCTCACGCCACTCACCCTCTCTCCTCTCATGCACACAGACACACAATGGAGGTTGCATGCCTCTTTGCATCCATATCCATCCAAGGTAGTTTAGTTATTGGGATATTGGGAAACACCGGTCTTTTTCAGGTTCAATATACTCAAACCTGAAAAATACCATGTGTGTTGTTGTTTTTCTGCACACCCCTAGTAGGCGAACTTAGACCCAAATATTTGTCAACTCTGTCCTGGGAACAGGCAAGGAGGGGTGTCAAAAGAAAGGCTTAGATTTCTGGATAGCAAAGAATAACAGAAAATATATTGATGCCTTTATCACCTTGGACTGAGAAACCAGCAGTGTGAGCTGTTTCCCATTATGTTAGGAGGCCCTTGATTGGGTCTACTCAACATATTTTGTACCTAAAAAGCATCTGCAGGAGGGGTTCTGTTCTGATTAACCTGAAGTGTTCGGCAAACTCTTCCTCCTGCAATGTTTTCTCAGTCAAAACTGCCCTCATCCAGAATCTGAAATGCAATTGGACCACTAGAGAAGACTAAACAGGCAAGGACAGGGAACTTCTCTACTTCCCCAACTGGTGCTCACTATAGGTCACAGACTGTTTTTGACTGGCCCTGGGGAGAAGAGCTAACCACCCACCTTTTCTAGCACTGCAGCCCTGATCCAAATTTGCCACCTCCAGCTGTGCGCACACACACACACCCCAGGAGATATAATTATGGACCTAAATGTAAAATGCAGTTTGGGGGCCAAAGGTGAGGACAGGCATTCTAAGGCTGAAATCCTATTAGGGGTCCCAAATCCCTCCGGGGGGCGGAATTCCCCCCGGTTTCGAGCCCCGATTCCCGCTCCTGCGGAATCGGGGCCCGGGGGAAACCCCACCCCCGCGCGTGCGTCACCCGGAAGTGACGTCACACGCTGGGGGCAGGGCGACGCCATTTGAGAGGAAGACTCTTTGTTTTCCCCTCAAATGGTGTCGCCCCGCCCCCAGCGTGTGATGTCACTTCCGGGTGATGCACGCGGGGGGCGCGCGCGCACTATGCCCGCGCGCACAAAGAGGACGCTGTCCAGGAGCCCCCCGCTCCCGGACGAATTTCATTTGGCAACCCTAAATCCTATGCACACTTAACTGGAAATAAGCCCAACTGAATACAGAAGAAGAAGAGTTGGTTTTTACACCCCACTTTTCTTTGCCTCAAGGAGCCTCAAAGTGGTTTACAATCTCCTTCCCTTCACAACAGACACCCTGTGAGGTAGGTGGGGCTGAGAGAGTTCTGAGAGAACCATGACTGGCCCATGGTCACCCAGCAGGCTTCAGGTGGAGAAGTGGGGAATCAAACCTGTTTCTCCAGACTACAGTCTGCTGCTCTTAACCACTACACCACACTGTTGAGATTTACTTCTGAGTAGACATGCCTAGGAGTGCACTGTAAATGTATTGTAAATATTCCCTGCCTCAGAATGCAGCCAGTGAGCACATAACCCATCTCCCCCAAACTCTGACAGATCTGTCTGTCTTCAACTAGAGATGGTAGCCATTGACAGGTAGAAAATGTGTTAGCACGTAGCAACTGGATGAGCTCACCTTTCTTGCGTTTGAGTTTGCGTTTGCGTTGCTTGTTGACGAAGCAGGCAGCTAGTGTGCTGAACAGGATGGCAGCTGCAAGGAAGCAAATGGTGGCAACAATTCCTGCCAACACAGGCCGGGCCAAACCTTCATCTGTCAAGTCTGGCTGGGGAAATATGTCTGGGACAGACAGAAAACAAAACCTTTCAAGATGGCTTTCTAAGCACAACAGTTTCAATGAAGGCTACAAAAACAGACAGACAAAAGTCTTTCCCACTGCAATTCCACCAGCCTCATCCAAGGAGGCAGCTGTATGGAATCAGCTGAAGTTAAGATGGCAGAGGACACGCAGCTCTTCAAGAGTTTCATAACATAAGAACATAAGAGAAGCTAATGTGGGATCAGGCCAATGGCCCATCCAATCCAACACTCTGTCACACATTGGCCAAAAATACCAGGGGCCATCAGGAGTTCCAGCAGTGAGGCCAGGACACTAGAAGCCCTCCCACTGTTGCCCCCCCCCCCCAACCACCCAAAATACAATCCGTCGCCCGCCCCCCCCGTAGCACCCACCACTTCCTGTGGCAGTGAATTCCATGTGTTAATCACTCTTTGGGTGAAGAAGTACTTCCGTTTATTCATTCTAATCCGACCGCTCAGCAATTTCATAGAGTGCCCACGAGTTCTTGTATTGTGAGAAAGGGAGAAAAGTACCTCTTTCTCTACCTGCTCTATCCCATGCATAATCTTATAAACCTCAGTCATGTCACCCCTCAGTCGTCTTTTCCCCAAGCTAAAGAGCCCCAAGTGCTTTAACCTTTCTTCATAGAGAAAGTGTTCCAACACTTTTGTCATTCGAGTTGCCCTTTTCTGCACTTTTTCCAAAGCTATAATATCCTTTTTAAGGTGTGGTGACCAGAACTGCACACAGTATTCCAAATGAGGTCTCACCATTGATTTATATAGGGGCATTATGATATTGGCTGATCTGTTTTCAATACCCTTCCTAATAATCCCCAGCATAGCATTGGCCTTCTTTACTGCAGTCACACACTGCCTCGACATTTTCAGTGAGTTATCTACTACAACTCCAAGATCTCTCTCTTGATCAGTCTCTGCCAGTTCAGACCCCATCAACGTGTATTTATATTTAGGATTTTTGGCTCCAATGTGCATCACCTTGCACTTGGCCACATTGAACCCCATTTGCCATGTTGACGCCCACTCGCCCATCCTTGACAGATCCCTTTGGAGTGCCTCACAATCCTCCCTGATTTTCACCATCCTGAACAACTTTGTATCATCCACAAATTTAGCCACTTCACTGCTTACTCCTAACTCCAAATCATTAATGAACAAGTTAAAAAGCATCGGACTGAGTACTGATCCCTGCGGTACCCCCACTGCTTACCACTCTCCACTGAGAAAATTTCCCATTTATACTCACTCTCTGTTTCCTATTAATTAGCCAGTTTTTGATCCACAAAAAGACTTGTCCTTTTTTCCCATGATTTTTGAGCTTACTTAGGAGCCTTTGATGAGAAACTTCATCAAAAGCTTTCTGGAAGTCAAAGACCCAGTAACTTCAGGCATTTCCACAACTTTCAAGCATGCGTGAAAAAGAGCTGCTAAAATCACTACACAAGGATGTTTCCACTTTCAGATGTAAGTATAATGATCACCTGGACAGACCAGTGACAGAAGAGGGGCAACAACACATTCCCGAGTATGTATACACTGAAAATTAAGGCAGGCGATTAAAGTTGCTCTCAACCTTATTTCATGATCTGCTGCCCAAACCATTCCCCTCTTGTAACTGCAGCCAATTCAAACCACCCCTTAAATCCCTCCCTTGGTTTCCTATCCATTCCCAGATCCAGCACAGAATTCCTTAACTTCAAAATCCTCCATGGCCTCGCCACCCCATACCTTGCACACATGCCTTTCCCCAGTTTCACCTTGCCCATGTCATTCCCAGAACAACCCAGTAAGGTAGGTGAGGCTGATAGGGAGAGACCGACCCAAGGTCAGCCAGTGAGCTTCATGGCTGAGATTTGAATCTAGGGCTCCCCAAACAATCCAACACTGTAACCACTATACAACATGGCTATGAGCATTTGAAAGGAAGAGTGGAATGCAAGTATAATGGATATATACTTAATTTTCAGTGCAATACTCAAACACATACAGCCTACCGGCTTTACTGAGAAAAACAACTAGAGGACAGCACCAGCTAGGACCAGATTGACTTGCTAGAATTCTTGACTGCTCCTCTTCAGACCGCAAGGGGACAGAGTCATATTTTTTGAATGCTTCCCCTTGTAAAAAGACCCTATGCAGAACATATCAGGGTAAAAATGTTGCCCCCTTCCTAGTGTGCTAGTTTAGAATGCAGAGAGCTTTTTATATGGGGGAGCATCCAAATACATGAGAATCCTCCTTCTCCAAAAGTCGAAAGCGATACAGTCCACAATACTCAAGAGACTTGCAGAGAGATGAGATAGTAATATTTTTGGACTCTCATATAGTTAATTTGTTTTATAATGTATGAAAATAAATTCATACCAATAACCTGAAGTACAGTCAAGTCTTAGAAGTAATACTTACCATTTATATAACAAGTTCAGTGTTCAGAGTCTTTTACATATATTAACACATACTTAATAGCAATGGCCATTTCCCATGTGAATCAAATAAATCCACCATGGGAGCACTGAGGGCTAGGATATGTTTCTGCAAACCTCGGGTAACTTCCAGGTTTCCAGATAAAGATTAAAATCTAAGGAAAAAATAATTATTTGTCCCCCCACACACACACGAAAACTTTAAGGGGGGGGGGTTCCGGTAATTGGATGAGTGAGAGAAGGAATGGGGAGGGTGGATTGAAAGGGGAGCCAGGAAATTGGATGCGGGGTGGGGGGATAGTTTAAACAGGGATACAGCAAGGAGGGAAGAAGCAGAGGCCAGTGAGGGGGGATAAGACTTCCCTTCCACTGCACAGGTCCCCTCTTGCCTTGTTATATTCCTGACAGCAGCACTGTATAACAATCCAGTATTATTACTGCTGGGGGGGGGGGGGGGGATGGAGGACTAAGGTTGAGATGCTTCCCTAGGGCTAGCTGGCAAGTTCGTGGCAGAATCAACATTTGAACCAGGAGCCCTCCAGATCATATTTCAGCCTCTTAGCTGCTACACTGCACCGAAGCCCCCAAATTAAGTCACTATAAAAACAGCACACTATAAAAGAACCAACGTACAAACCAATGTTCCAAATATGATAGCAGAGGGAACACCCCACTACAGACAGAAATGTAGAACAGAGACCTTAAGTAAAGTAGAACACCTTCACTAGACATATAAAAGTAGATCAGGAAGCAGCTTCTTTCTCACGCTGCACTTTTTCACAGAGAGTTGCAAGTGCAGCACAACAGCTAAGTGAATGAGATGACACCAAGGAAACCGGGTCCAAATTTTTCTCCTGTGGGTAGCCTTAAGTCAGCCTCTTGTCACAGCCTAAGTTATCAGCTGTCTACACAGGCTGTCTAGACTACACTGGGTTGGTGAACGAACTTGACAAGAAGCAGGAAGACTTCCCTTACCCGTGCTGGATACGCCGGCAATGTTGCTGGGTTCACTGATGAGGTCCTGCATGACAGCCAGAACGCGGAACTCGTACCATGTGTCCTATGGCATGAAGCACAATGTGTGCTGTCAATCGCAGCTGCCAAAGTTGTTAACCACCTACCCACTATCATGGTGATGGGTTTACTCTTGCACACAAATGAAGAGGCTCCACTGAAAAAACATTTTGTCTGGTGTAATGAAAAACCTATCTGTGGTTTTTAGTTTTATTAATTTAATGTTTGTATGCTGTGTTTTCTCTCTTACAGGACTCAAGATAGTCCTATAATGGCCCATTCACTCATGCAAGCCACTACTGCATTCATTTTGCAAGTGTGAAACAGCTTTCCATCCTACATCAAGGAATGCACTTGACTGAATTTTCCAACTGGGATAGCTCTCCAACAAACCGGTATTTCTTTTGCCTAAGAGTCGATAAGGTACTGTAATGGATGGCATGCAATCGTGTTGCATGCAGTTGCAGGATTTCTTCCTGAATGCAATGTGTGATGTACAGTCTGTACAGGGATACTGCCACCACTCAAGGTTTCTTTTTCAATACCCCAAATGTAACCTCAAGTATATCTTGGGAAATACTCACATAGTCTATTAGCTGATATGACTGAGTGGTAGATTTAGAGACTGATCGAGTTTAAAGATTTAAATAACAATTTTCAACTTAAGTATGCTGAGCAAGGAAAAAGAAAAATGCATAACTCTCTATAACTTTAACAATTGTCCCTGAATAACTCATGTTCAGAAACATCTCTATTTCTCTTCCATTTGCATTGACCTCATACACTTTCCTTGGCTGCTCTCTTAACCAAGCTTTCTCAGGTACCATTTTCTTAGTGGTGCTTCCTTCACTGTCTTTTCTTCAACTGAATTATCTAACTAACCATAACTGCTCAGGCCGTAGAAATTAGGCTTCCTGTCAATCATCTGTGCAGCTCACTACCACAAACTATCAGAAGGCAAGCCTTTAAGTTCTAAACCTCTTCTTCCTCCTAGGCTCACAACCCTCCACTGCATTTTTCTTGTTCTTTTAACTTTATAGTGTGATGTGTATAAACTCAAACCCTCACTTTGTTACACAAAGCATTATCTTGCAAGCTGAACTGTGAAAATACAGCATAAGCATATCCAGTGCACCATGTGCAACACTCACAAGATACTGGCCACCAGTGTCAAATGAACGGCCAACGGCGACTCTAATTTTTGTCAGGCTTACCTGGCACAGAAGCCCTGCATGCCTTTTGCAAAAGTACTGCACAGCACAAGAAAATTCTGGAGTATGTTTCTGAGTTCCCGATTGTGTGGAATTATAGTG
Source organism: Gekko japonicus (assembly GCF_001447785.1). Taxonomy (NCBI): domain Eukaryota; kingdom Metazoa; phylum Chordata; class Lepidosauria; order Squamata; family Gekkonidae; genus Gekko; species Gekko japonicus. The sequence goes on from NW_015162082.1 coordinate 112,147, forward strand.
AGTGGGGCAGCTGAGAATCATTGTGAAGGAACACCACACAACAGGATGTACTA
>NW_015162083.1:0-9014 GCF_001447785.1 Gekko japonicus
GGGGATTTTGGGAAACTGTATTCTCCTCCTCCTATACAATGTGAAATGGTACAGTCCATTCTGTTGCCACAGTACTCTTTAGGGTTGCCAGACCCCCTGGCAGAGGCAAGGGTCCCCCCCGCCCACCACCGAACAGCTGGCCAGCCGGAGGGGGGAACTTACCCCAAAAAAGAGGGAGATCCATCTGATGTGCAGTGACGTGTCTACATCACAGCCTACATGACCCAGAAGTGATGTCACCACATTCATGTTGCTGGGGCAACGTTCTGGTATTTGGGCAAGAACTCTATGGTAGAAGCCAAATTTACCATTGAGTCTTTGCCCAAATGCCAGAGCGTCACCCCGACATCCCAGAATTGATGATGTCACTTCCAGGTCACGTAGTCAGTGATGTAGACACCTCGCTACACTTTGGATGGGCCTCCCTACTGCTTCCGGTAAGTCCCCCACCGCATCTTTCACCGGCTGCCAAGAGGGACCTGGCAACCCTAGCACTCTTCCATATCTTATTAGCGCCTTGTTGCAGCCAAAGGTTGTAAAACTCAGTGTCTGGGCTGGGTACAACTAACTGTAGGTGAAGGGTTGCCAACAGTAGGCTGGAAAATTCCTGGATATTTGGGGGTGGAGCCTATGGAGGATGGAGTTTGGGAGGGAAGGGAGCTCAGCGGGGATGTGATGCCACTCTAGGACTTCCATTTTTCCTAGATTCTATGGTGAACCTCAAAATCTGCCCTGCAAAGCTGACATTTCCTCCAGGGGAATTGATCTTTTAAGTGTGGCGATTACTTTGTGTTTCCAGGAGATCTCCAGGCTGGACCTGGAGGTTGGCAGTCCTAGGGATGCCCTATACTCGTGTGGGTCCTGTGAGGCTAAATCAGGACTAAAACTTGCAAAACAGATTAATTGAGACAACTTCTGTAGCTCAAAACTCTCTGCATCAATTACGGGAAGGGGTAAATAGTGAAGCGAAACATGCAACAGATGGGCTTTCTGAGTTCAATGAAGCAACTGTTCTTGCTTGCGGATTTGGTATTTGGGAAGTTCTCATCCCTTCCAATCCACTAAGGTGTTAGATACTTCCCATCTGTTCCTCATGCCAAAGGAATCTCATCCCAACATACTGGACAATTTTGTAACTGGGTGATAGAATCATAGAGTTGGAAGGGGCCTCCAGGGTCATCCAGTCCAACCCCCTGCACTCTGCAGGAAATTCACAAATACCTCCCCCCCACACAACCAGTGACCCCTGTTCCATGTGCCCAGAAGATGACAAAAAAACCCTCCAGGAACCCCAGCCAAACTGGCCTGGAGAAAAATTGCTTCCTGACCCCAAATTTGCAGCTTGAAAGATGTAACCCAGCAAGTACTGCTATAACAATAATGCCAGTTATTTTATTTTATTATTTGTATCCCATCTTTCTCATTGACCCACGCAGCTTACATCGTTCTCTCCATTTTATCCTCACAACAACCCTGTATCCCATCGTACTCATTGATGGGAACCCACACAGCTTACATAGTTCTCTCCATTTTATCCTCACAGCAACCCTGTGAGGTAGGTTAGGCTGAGAGAATGTGACTGGCTCAAGGTCACCCGACAAGCTTTCATGACATGAGTGTGGATTTGAACCTGGAACTCCCAGATACTAGTCTGACACTCTTAACCACTACATCGCATTGGCTCTCAGATTAGCCATTCATATTTCAATTTACCTTGGACAAGGTAATAAGAGCTCAAAAAAAAAGTCTTATCCCACTCCTGAGCAAAGCAATCTGGCTCTCCTTTCTCTTGCTAACTCTCCATTCTGTGACTCTACCCCCTGCTTGGCAAATCAACCAGTTTCTTGATGGTTTAGAGGCCTAGGTGATCTCTCAGTTCCCCTGGAGGAAATGGCTCCTTTGGAGGGTAGACTCTGTGGCATTATACCATGCTGAGGTCTATCCCCTTCCATAAAAGAAAGTGAGAAGGAAGTGGATGAGTTTACTCTTCGGTGTCATGCATGGTTATACATATCCTAGAGAAGCATATCACCCTGGGATCCCCCACCTATGATCTAAATTGGTACAGCCCAGACATTGACTGTTCATACCAGTTGGGGCACTCCCTCCACAGGTGTAGACAGTTTCCTTATCGTGTTCATCTTGACAGTGGATCACTTCGACATGTTTGTTGGATTATCAGCACTCTGATTGACATGTGAAATTTACTTTGCACTCTGATCCAAACGATGTAACATCACCGTTTGCATGATGCTGAACGGCTATCTCTCAGTCTCTCTCACTTTCCCAAGCTTTTTTGTCATGGTGCCGTTAAAGTCTATTAAGCGAGTCTTGTTTTATAGCATGAGATAGGGCAGTGATCCCCAGATCGGTGTCCACCAGTGTGTATACCGCCATCCACTTACTTCTTCCCCAAAACATCTCTCTCCTAAAGCAAACAGCCAATTCTGATTTTCTTCCACCTCATTGGAGCATGAACTGCTCTAGTTTTTGGGCAAAACTCTATGGTAAAATTAGCTACAAATCATAGAGTTTTGCCCAAAATCCAGAGCATTGCCACCTGAAATCCCCAACGTGCCTATGTCACTTCCGGGTTACGTATGCACATCACGATTATTTCCTGCTTCTTGGAGTTAAAATAGGGGTAATTTGGGGGTGGGGAGCATCTGAAAGCAGGAGACCCCCACCCAGATCAGGGGGTCTGGCAACCCCAAGGGAAAATCATCTCTCTGGTCTGGTGATTGGTTATAATTCTGAGAGATCTCCAGACCCCACCTGGAGGTTGGCAACCCTAAAAGGTGAACATCCACCACCAGTTTGGGGAAGAGACCCCATGGGGAAAATACCCCTCCCTATTCCCTCTCGTAGGTTCTATAAAGACTGCAATTGATAATGCCTGGATTTAAACAGATACTTGGGAAAGCACTCCCTTTTTAAGAACGTGGAATTGAAAGAAACTCAATTTAGCATATTTATTTATTTATTTCAATTTATATCCCACCTTGCCTGCACAGGCAGGCTCAAGGCGGTGTACAACAGTTAAAATACAGTAAAACACAAATAAATACATTATTATAAAATTTCAAATTACAAATAAATTACATAAAGTGCAATTGCGTACAGATGGCGAATTTCCGTGAGTGGTCCGATGTAGGGAGGGCGGTGTCCAGAGTTGTTCTGAGTGCCAGTAGCATGGGGGCCCTAATAGTCCAGTTGTCGACAGCTTGTTAATCACTAGCGGCTCCTAATCGAAGGCCTGGTGGAAGAGCTCCGTTTTACAGGCCCTGTGGAACTGTAAGAGGTCCTACAGGGCCCTGATGTCTTCTGGGCCCTGTACTTGGTCCACTGCTTTTTAACTTGTTCATTAATGATTTGGAGTTGGAAGCAGTGAAGTGGCTAAATTTGCGGATGATACGAAGTTGTTCAGGGTGGTGAAAACCAGTGAGGATTGTGAGGCACTCCAAAAGGATCTGTCAAGGATGGGCAAGTGGGTGTCAACATGGCAAATGGGGTTCAATGTGGCCAAGTGCAAGGTGATGCACATTGAAGTTGGCCACTCACAAACTTCATTATGCTAATGCCTCAGTATATAATGCCTCAGTGTATAATGCTAATCTCCTTCCCATCCATCCTTACACCCTTCACTCTCTTTGATCGGTTACCGTGGCCTTCTATCTGCCCTGCTGTTAATCTACATTTTGTTAATATCAGAGAAGAGTTCTTTCTTGAGCTGTTATGTCTCTGGTTGGTTATATATGGTCCTGCGCCTGTGGAACACCAGAATCTAGCCTTCTAGCTGATTTTAAATTAGGCTTTTAGGGGGGAAAAGAAGTCTTCCTTTATGAAAAAATAAAGAGCTCTTGATTAAATATTGATCAACAGATTCACTCTCTCGCTCGCCCCCCCCTTTTAAAACCTTGCCACTTATTGTCCATTAAACCTAATTTGCTGTAAAACTGAAAAAAATATTCCATCTTGTCCCCCCAGCTTGGATTTATCTGTATATTTAAAGGGTTTGGGGGCTGATTAGGAAGGGGGTTGTTGCATTAATGAGCTTTCGTCAAGCCGCCGGGGCCACGTTGAGTGACACTGCAAATGAGTTATGTTTACAAAAGCTGCCCGCTTTGATAACGCCACATTAGAGCTTCTCGGGGTCATGTTTCTTCTTTTGTTTTGGAAAGAGGCACAGAAGAAGGCAAGAAGCTCACATCTGAGATGGGGAGCAGGAGGATTTCCCGAAGAACTGAGGGCCAGGAGGAAGCAGGAGATGTCAGCACTTAGTAGAGCTTCTTCACCCCTGGGTATATACAATCCCCACTGTGTTTTTGTCTGTATGTACAAAGTAACACTGTCTTCTCCCTGGAGTATTGGTCTAATGCATGGCAACCAAAAACTCACTACACATGCTAAGCAATGCTCCCTCTAAGCTGTGGAGTCTTTGAGCAAAAATTCTACTTTGTGAGGAGGAGGAGGAGGAGGAGATTGGATTTATACCCCACCCTTCACTTGGAGTCTCAGAGTAGCTTACAAACTCCTTTCCCTTCCCCTCCCCACACCAGACACCCTGTGAGGTAGGTGGAGCTGAGAGAGCTCTGAGAGAAACTGCTGTTTTTCAAGAACAGCTGTCTCAGAACTATGGCTTGCCCAAGGTCATCCAGCAGCTGCAAGTGGAGGAGTGGGGAATCAAACCCGGTTCTCCCAGGTTAGAGTCTGCACACTTAACCACTACACCAAACTGGCTACCAGCATTAAAGTTGTGAGTGAGTGATTACGAGGCCCATTTGATCTGGAACTGGCTGCATAAATTAGTTTGCTCCGGAGCCATCCTTCCTGAGTGAAGACAGAAATGTGTGAGCTGGAGGCTAAACAACTGTGAGCTAGCTCACACTAACTCAGCTTAGAGGGAACACTGATGCTAAGTCACTCCAGTTCTTGCTTATACCCAGAATTAAGTTTTGTTGGTTTTAAAGGTACCACTGGACTCAAACTCAGCACTCACGTCTGTTTGTTAACTTTTTCATTATCTGTATGCTGATTTGCTGCTATTCACAGGTCGCACCAACTGCTTTAATCCAGTCTGAGCTATCCTTATCACTCAGTTATTTATGCATTTTTTTTGGGGGGGGTGAGTATTTTTGTGTGTGGATGTGTGTGTATGCTTGGAAGTCATGGGGCGATTCTGCATCTTGCATTCACTCCACGTTTTCTCAACTGGAAAAAGTGCAGCACAAAACCACATTCAAAGACCACGAGGCAAGTCTGCAAAGTCACCCCTCCTCTAAATGGCCATAAATCTATGCAGAAGGTACCATAAAACCTGATGATCAAAGGGAGCGAAAGGGGCATGGAGTGCAGAGGCTGGTGACGGCCAACCTGGCATCTTTGGGGCCAGGGACAGTCAGGCGATTTTGCGACCATGACCCCAGTGCTCTCTGTTAAGCTTTTGATAAGGCAGTAAAAAAAATAGTTGGATGGTACAAGTTGGTATATTGTAGAAAAGGGTATCATTAAGCTCCAGCATGTCAGTGAAAAAATCCTTGCAAGGATTTTCATTTTGAATATGCCGTTTGAATGTTACTCGTGGCAGTCAGTAGTTGTCCTGATGTTCCCAAAGTTGCTAATCCTTAATCTAACTCTATCCTAACAGATAACCCTGTTTCCCATCCCACCCTACCTTCTCATTCCATCAACATTTTGATTGCTATATAATATCCCCAATCAACTAGCCAGTGAATTAATAAAGGCCAGTGATAAATAAATTAACATCATTTCATTCCCTAGCAATCAGCTTTGATACAATTTACAATCAATTTCCATTAATCAGATTGATAGGATAGTCAGTTTTGTAGCCAATGGAGATCAGTTGTAATCAGAGGTCGATTCGGGGGGGATTGCCGGGGATCGCCGTTCCCCCTGGTGAGGTGTGGGGGGCGGGGCACACGACAAAGCCCCGCCCCCTGCTTCCGGCCGCCCCGCTTCCGGCCCTCATTCAGCCAGGAGGAGGCAGGAGAAGAGGGAGGGTAAGTTGCTTCCTCCCCGCCTCTCCCCACCCCTGCCTGCCTGGCACCAGGGAGGGCCTTGGTGGGGCTTCCTCGCACTCCCGCTGGCCTTGCAGGTCCACCGCCGGGCCCCTGATGTCAGGGGGTGTGGCCTATGCTAATGAATTATGCTAATGAGTTCCCCTAGCTCTTTTTCTATGAAATGACCCCTTCCACCGGGCCCCTCTTGGGGCTTGGCAGGGCTTCTCTGCACTCCCGCCGGCCTCGCAGCTCCACTGCCGAGCTCGACAGGGGCTCGGCGAGAGCTGAAACCAGGGTGGCCGCCAGAATTGTTGGGGGGAGGGAGTGAAAACAAAGTATAAATTCCTGGATTTTCTGTGTATTTTCCGTAGCAATGTGGTCATCTGCCCCCATGCCTGGTTTATAGCTGTTTTGGTTTATAGCTGTTTTTTCTCCCTGGAATTGCCTACCAATGTTCCCTCTAAGCTGTGGAGTCTTGTGAGCAAAATTTCTACTTTGTGAGCCACTGGCATTAAAGCTGTGAGCGAGTTCCGGTGATGTCAGGGGGTGTGGCCTTATGACACACTTCCGGTGATGGCAGGTGGTGTGGCCTTATGACACACTTCCGGTTATGTCAGGGGGCGGCAGCATATGCTAATGAGTTATGCTAATGAGTTCCCCTAGCTCTTTTTCTACGAAACGACCCCTGGTTGTAATTCTGAGGGAATCTCCAAGCACTACCTGGGAATTGACAGTCCTATTTAGAAAGTATCTTGAGTTGCCAAGTCCAAGTGGATTGCTTCATTTGTCTTGAGCTCTTTGGTCTGGAGTCACTGTCTTTCTGCCCGCTACAGGGTGTGAAAAGAAAATATCTTGAGAGCACCGTATACTCTCTGCATCTATTCAAGGGCTATCAGGTACATGGGAAGAAGGAGGGGGGGAAAACCTGCTGTAGTAGACAGAGTGGTGATGAAACTTATCACCTGAAGCCAGATTCACCTGACCCTGGACTACAATTCCCAGAGTGCCTAGGCAATTAAAGATACACAACAGTTTTACTGACTACTATTACTTACCATTCGATCCGCCAGGGGCGGCACAGATAGCCATACTGGGTAATCTCAGAAGCTTCTGGAAAGGTAGCATTTATGTACAAGCGGGATATAAACACAGGCTCTGAATTTCATCCAGTCACAAATACCTGAAATGCGGGCAGAGTTGGTGCAAATTCTGGGGAACTGGGAACACCGCCAGTTCCGGCTACAGCGCAGAGGCTGCCTCATTCCCACCAGGGGATTCCCTCTTGAGCTATTCTGTGCTCTCTCAGTCTGCTGGATGATTCAGTGGCACAGAGATGGCTCTGGGTCGTAGAACCCCACGCCTCTCTGACGCTGGGTATTTTGCAGTCAGCTTCTCGCCACAGGTGCCGTAACCAGCTCTAGCCAGCTCAGCCTTCCGCGTCCTCCTCCCCCTCTCCACCCCAGCTTGTCCTGTCTAGGCCCCACGTGTCAATCCGTGTCTGGCCGGAGGGCAGGGCCCTTGTCTTTTGAGCCATGAAGAACGAGCGAAAGGTCACGTCCCAGCCGAAGATAGAACCAGAGCGAAGCCTCCGGGTTCCTCGTCACTCGTTCGTGGCTCCTTCTCGCTGTCATCGGTTTCCCCAGGGCTGCTTTGTGCAGTTCGCAAAATGGAAATACGTGTTTGTGTGTGTTGTTGTTGTCGCTGCTGCTGTGTTATACGGGCTCGGGCCGCTGGTGAGCGTTGCCAGCCTCCAGGTGGGGCCTGGAGATTCCTGGAATCAGGCAGGTTAACCATTAAGCAGACTAAGCAACGTGCTAAGGGCACCAGAGCCCAAGGGGGCACCACAAAGTTGGGGAAAGGGTGAAAAGCTTAGTTTGTACAGTCTATTGTGTTATCATATGAATACATTTTTGCATTGCTGCAACCTGCATTGCATATCTGGTCAGACCGGTCAACAACTAAAATGGACTGGGTCAGTGTGGAAAGGATGGGGGGGCACCAAGACTGGTCAGTGTTTAGGGCACCAGTGAGCCTTCATCCGCCCCTGCCTGGAATTATAGTTGATTGCCAGACTACAGAGGTCAGTGACCCCTGGAGGAAATGGCAGCTTTGAGGGTGGGCTCTATTACAAACGGAGAGCCAGTTTGGTGCAGTGGTTAGGGGCATGAACTCTAATCTGGGAGAACCGGGTTTGATTCCCCACTCCTCCACTTGCAGCTGCTGGTACGAACTTGGGTCGGTCACAAGGTCTCTCAGAGCTGCTCTCTCAAGGGCAGTCCTCGAAAGAGCTCTCTCGGCCCCGCCTACCTCACAGGGTGTCTGTTGTTGGGAGGGGGAGGGAAAGGAGATCGTAAGCCGCTCTGATGCTCCTTCGGGTAGTGAAGGTCGGGGCATAAATCCAATCTCCTCTTCTACATTTAAACTCTGGTGAGTTTCCTCCCCTTCCCAAATCTCCCAACATTTTCCAGGCTGGAGTTGGCAATCCTAGATCCATCTTCTAGTCCTTCCTTTTCTCTCCAGGGTGACACAGAACGCTTGCTCAGCCCTGAGTCAGGAGATCCATGTAAACTCAGATCTCAGGGATAGAACCTTGTGCATAGGAAGCGTGTGCTCTGTGACCAGGGTAAAGTAAGATGTATGTATGTGGTGGGGTTACCAAAAGATTGGAGAGAAATGGGACATGAAGGAAAATGAGAGCAGGGGTCATTTCCTGTGGGAGCTCACAGGAGTGGAGCTCCGGCAGTAAGGAGCCCAGGGGGCGGGCACATGCAACAAGCCCCGCCCCCTGCTCCCAACAGCCCTCAGTTGGGCCACGAGGAGCAAGAAGCAGCCAGGTAAGTTGCAGAGCCTCAACCCCCCGGCCCTCCTTCGGGTACAAGCTTTCCCTCCTCTGTGAGGGCAGATCTGTGCGTCCCCCCTCCCCCCCATAGCTAGCAATCCAAAACAGTCCAGTGGTGCCTGAGCGGTGGGTGTTGCCTTCTGACACACTTCCGA
>NW_015162083.1:9257-15127 GCF_001447785.1 Gekko japonicus
AGGACACACTTCCGGTGATGTCAGGGGGTGTGGCATATGCTAATGAGTTATGCTAATGAGTCCCCCTAGCTCTTTTTCTACGAAATGACCCCTGCTAATAGGGATAATAGGGAGCTGGAAGTCATCTTAGAAATCTCATGAGACTGTTTCCTTTCTGCCTGATACTAATTTTGGTGGAAAACTCCTTGGAGAAAGTGAAATCTGATTTTTATATATATACGATGCTGGTGGAGAAAAAGAGTTTTCTCGTGCAAATGGGCACAGGCTCAGAGTCTTCTTTAATCTGTTCTCCAGCCAGCTGTGCACGTGCCGTTTGCACATCAGAGTTCCCGAGTCCATGCCGATATAGTGTTGGTGTACCAAATAAGTGCCTTGCACATGTTGCCACATGGCTTAAACGTAAAGTTGCCAGATTCAAATTAAGAAATTCCCGGAGATTAGGGGTGGAACCTGGGTAGGGGGAGGTTTGGTTTGTGTCTTGACAGCACTTCCGTACGTAATGTTTGGGTTAGGTCTGAGTGGTGTCAAAAGAGGCCACGCGGGAATGTTTCTGAGAAACCCATGGCGGCTCTGGGCAGACCAGCATTGATTTCAGAAACTGTAGGATGAATCTTTTTCTTCTTTGACAGGGAGAAAGAGGGAATCAACTTTTTGTGTGTGTGCAAAGATAGAGACATCCCTATTTGACACGCCTCGCTGCTGAGAAAGATGTGCCAGTGAAAATGGAAAATGCCACCGGAGGGATGGGAGGCTGACATGTTTCAGCAGTGTTTCATTGCTACAATTTAATACAAACCAGAGAACAAATGTTTCCGTTATGTCGCTTCATGGTTATCTCCCAGTTCCGTTGCAGCCGTTCGGCACCCGTGCCTAGGATTTTAAACTTTTCTGACAAGCATAGCTTGACGGGAGACAGCCATGGCAGGAGAAAGGATGCCCCTTGGTATCGCTGTAGCTCCTGCTGTTGGCTCCAAGATGCTATCTGGAAGCTGAGAACCTGAGCCACAGGGAGAGGAAAGTCATTTCTGCGGCTGATAAGGCAGCAAGGTTGCTGCTTCGGGCACATGGTCAGGATAGGAAAGGAAAAGATAAGCCCAAGCCATTCATTCATTCATTCATATTCTCTCTCTCTCTCTCTCTCTCTCTCTCTCTCTCTCTCTCTCTCTCTCTCTTTTCATCCTTTAAACATGTGCTCTTGGCAACCCATGTGGGGTAAGTTCCCACACTCAGCATCAGCAAAAGCTTCTAAACAACCTTCAGGGGCAGCCCAACACAGAGTGCATTGCAGTAGTCTAGCCTTCCTCCCTCTGCCACACCAGCCTTTGACCCCTTTGTAGGGAGCTTTAGCCACAATGCTCCCTCTAAGCTGTGGAGTCTTGTGAGCAAAAATTCTGCTGTGTGAGCTACTGGCGTTAAAGTTGTGAGTGAGTGATTTGGCTGCTGCATAAATTAGTTTGCTCTGGAGCCCTCCTTCCTGAGCTGAGACAAAAATCTGTGAGCTGGAGGCTAAAAAACTGTGGGCTAGCTCACACTAACTCATCTTAGAGGGAACACTGGTCCCCAGTGCTAAAAGTGACCGATTTTTAATTTGGTGGCACAGTTCCCTGAGAGCCACTTTGGCTGAGGCCCAGTGTGGCATAGTGGTCAAGAGTATCAGACTAGAACATAGTGGACCCAGGTTTGAATCCCCATTCGTGCCCTGGAAGCTCACTGGGTCACACTCTCTCAGCCTGACCTACCTCAAAGGGCTGTTGTGAGGATACAATGGTGAAGTGTAGTGGGTTAAACGCATGAAGAAACCACTGAGACTGATGTAGTGATCAGCATGGTTTACTGGTAGACAACAAGACAAAGACTAACGGCCAGCTGGCCAACTATATACACACCTGGGGACACACCCCTAGGTCCCGTTGGTGGGTTTAAATCTCCCGCCATGGTCCCATTGGTTCCCGTGGAGAGACCAGGAGCCTAGTCCCCATTGTTCTTCCAGAGTCAAGCTCTGGGGTATTCGCTGGCCCCTGGTGGCGGTCAGCAGACACAACGAATGGAGAAGACGTAGGGTTAACTTTCCCTGTGCTGTTTCCTTAAATCAAAACCAACCAGCCACCTGAGGCTGTTATTAGCTGCAGTAGGGGGCAAAAAGACAGGCAAGGAGAGATTGCCTGTCTTTTTTCCACATCTTCACTAACATCAATCTGCGGGAATAATTATAAGGAAATGGCAGGAAAGGGTAAGTTAACCCCACCCCACAGAGGCTGCGGTCACACACACTAAATAATCCACTTTCAGTGCACTTTCCAGCTGGACTTTGCCAGTTCACACAGCAAAAATCCAGTTGGACAGCTCATTGAAAGTGGATTATCTAGTGCGTGAGACCGCAGCGTCATTCTAGCCCTGTTCTAGCCTCTTGTGTGGCAGTCAGTTGTAATTCTGGGAGATTTCGAGATCATTCTAGCCCTTTTCTAGCCTCTTGTGTGTCAGTCAGTTGTAATTCTGGGAGATTTCGAGAACCCACTTGGAAACTGGCAACCCTGTGAATTGTCCATTCCCAGGTCCTTGAGGTCAGTTGTGAAAAGCAGTCACCAGGGGTCAGAGCTTGAACCATGACCTCCATAGTGGCACAGACAGAAGGCAGTGTTCTCTTACAGGGATCAGAAGCCTTTTCTAATTCCTGGCAAGAGATCATCAAAGAGCCACCATAAGGAAGCCCGTGAGCATAGCTGGGGAAAGTACAACTTCACCTTAGCGGTAATCAGGGCTTTTTTTGTAGAAAAAGCCCAGCAGGAACTCATTAGCATAATAGGCCATACCCAACAGCAGGAACTCATTAGCATATTAGGGCACACCCCTGACAGCACAGCTCATTTGCATATTAGGCCACACCCCTGTGTTACCAGAAGTGTGGTCATCCAGCCACACCCACCTTTTGCTTTTTATTCTCTTTACCTTGTTTGTTGTTAAAACCCAGGGCTTTTTGCATGTTAGGCCACACACCTCTAATTGTAGCCAATTCAAATGAGTTTCTGTTGTTGGGTGTGGCCTATTATGCTAATGAGTTCCGGCTGGGCGTGACCAACTTCGATGCCAGCCCGAACTTCGTTCCTGTGCGTTCCTGCCCAAAAATAGCCCTGGCGGTAATTGACATGTGGATTAAGAATAGTGTGAATTTCGTGCCATAATAACTTGGTACACAGGGCCTTTTTGTCATTGGGACTTCCACCGCAGCCTCCTTTTGCCGATTTATTTGGTTGCTTCTTGTGATTCAGCACACCTTCTCCTGGGTAGCAGTGATACCTTCTAGCTCTCCCTCCCTCTTTTAAAGTCCCCCTTCTCTGGCCTTGCCAAACTTTTGCCACCAGTTAGGGTTGCCAGTGTCCAGGTGGGGGCCTGGAATTGCAGCTGAGCTCCAGACTGCAGAGATGAGTTCCGCTGGAGAAATCGGCTGCTTTGGAGGTTGGACTCTATGGCCTTACACCCCACTGCAGTGCCTCACCTTCCCCAGTGCTCCACCCAGAAATCTTGGGTGGAAAAGTTGCAGGCAGCAGGAAAAGAGGAAGACCCAACATGAGATGGGTTGACTCAAGGAAGCCACGGCCCTCCGTTTGCAAGACCTGAGCAATGCGATGTTTTGGAGGTCCTTAAATCTCAGGGTCACCATAAGTCAGAAGCAGCTTGATGGGACACACCAGAACTGATTCCGCAAAAGCAGTTGTTCCGCCCTCGGTCTCCCATTTCCCCCGGTTGTACTGTGCAATTTCCCACTATTTGCTGTGCGGCCACATTTTGACCCACATCTCCCCCCGATTTCCCTCATGTCTTCTTGATCCTAAAAACGAAGGATCAAGAAGACACGGGAGAAACTGGGGGGAGATGCAGGTCAGAATACCGCCGCGCAGCGAAGAGTGCGAAATTGAGCAGTACAACCGGGGGAAACGGGAGACCGAGGGCGGAACAACTGCTTTTGCGGAATCGGTCCAGCCTTCAAATGTCAGAGCTCCCTTTGTCTATCTGACAATCGGAACTTTCGCTCTCAGAAGCTCATACAAAGTGCTTCAAAAATATTAAACAGAGTTTATCCAGAAGCCAGGCATTTGTGTACAGATGCTGCTAATCATGAAGCTGAAGGGTTAAATTCCACCCCATTGAGGCCTAACAAGGCCTTATTGCTTTACAGCCAGCAAGGGGGAAGCCCATTTGAAACTGAATGATGAGGAAGGTCCATCAGCGGTAAATGTAACCTTGTGTAATCATCTACTTCATCCCAGTTTTAAAAAGTCTGCCTGGTGTGCTTTATGGGATCATAGATTTCAAACGCGGCTGCAATAGATCCACTTTTCTTCATCCATCCAGGTTAAATGATTCTCACCGTGCATAGATGGAGTGCTCTGTGCTGTCTTAATGGGGAAAAAAGACAGGTGCCATCCGTCTGGTGGCCAGAAATAAGCGCCGGTTTTCTAGGCTTGATGTGTTTCATTTCCTCTCGGATCTCCTTGCCTAATACTAAATTGCAAAGAGAGTTCAGAGTGGTGGGCAGAAGAATGCTGGAGAACAGTGTTCCCTCTCAGTTGAGTTAGTGCGAGCTAGCTCACAGTTTTTTAGCCTCCAGCTCACACATTTTTATCTTAGCTCAGGAAGGATGGCCCCAGAGCAAACTAAATTATGCAGTAGCCAAATCGCTCGCTTATAGTTTTAACACCAGTAGCTCACAAAGTAGAAGTTTTGCTCACAAGACTCCACAGCTTAGAGGGAGTATAGCTTTGGAATCTCCCTTATAAATAAAAGCCGAATGGTGGTGGCACTTCTCTAGAACATTCCACACGCTCCAAAATCAGTTCGCTCTCTGATCTGTCATTCAGAGGGTCTCCCTATCCACTGGCTGCTTTGCCTGAGTCCTGCCTCCAACATTCTAAACATTTTGCTGTTCCTCTCCCCCCCATAGCCAGTCAGAACACAGAGGTTATTTGCATATACAGCCTCATTGGCCTTTGCCTCGGAACACAAAGGTCATTTGCATATGCAACTTGATTGGCTTTTGCCTCTAACATTCTAAACAGTTTTGCTGTTCTGAGGTAAAATGTGTCCAATCTCCAGGTGAGGGCTGGAGATCACTCAGAATTACAACTGCTTTCCAGATGGCAAAGATCAGTTCCCCTGGAGAAAATGGTGGGCTCTGTATCCTTATATGCTGCTGAGGTGGCCCCCATATGACAGCCAATGTGACATAGCAGTCAGGGCTTCAGAGCATGGGAGAGGCTGCAGGTGTGTGGGAAAGGATGGAGCCTGGAGAGGGTGAGGTTTCAGGAGGCATGGGACCTCGGACAGGTACAAAGCCATAGACTCCACCCTCCAAACCAACTATTCCCTTCTGGGGAACCATCGTTGCCAAACTTCAGGTGAGGGCTGGAGATCACTCAAAATTACAACTGTTCTTTAGGTAGCAGAGATCAGTTCCTCTGGAGAAAATGGTGGACTCAGTGTCATTATACCCTGCTGAGGTCGCCACAGCAAATTGACACTGAGTGTCCAAGGCCGGGGCACCCGCCCAGAGCCTCTTTCTAGTGGTCGTTGTTCTTATTTCCACAACGGGCCTTTTTCCTAGGAAGGCATAATTCTAGCCCAGTGCATAGCTCTGCATGGAATTCCTTCCAGGGTGTGGGTGTGCATTCTAACTGGTCATCTGTTCCAGACATCCTGGGGTGTGTGTGCTGTGAGAGCCAGTGTGTCATACCAGTTAGCATGGGGTAGATGTGAGTTCAAATCCTGGCTCAGCCATGAAGCCATGCAGTGCAGTTCTGGTCACCACACCTTAAAAAGGATATTATAGCTTTGGAAAAAGTGCAGAAAAGGGCAACTCAAATGATAAAAGGGTT
>NW_015162083.1:15275-54574 GCF_001447785.1 Gekko japonicus
GAATTCACTGCCACAGGAAGTGGTGGCGGCTACAGGCATGGACGGCTTCAAAAGGGAATTAGATAAGCATATAGAGCAGAGGTCCATCAGTGGCTATTAGCCACAAGGTATAGATAGGGGCTCTGGGGCAAGTGATGCTCTGTCTTCTTGGTGCTTGGGGGGGCCTACAGTGGGAGGACTTCTAATGTCCTGCCCCCACTGGTGGATCTCCTGATGGCACTGGTATTTCTGGCCAGTGTGTGATACGGAGTGTTGGACTGGATGGGCCTTTGGCCAGATCCAACATTGGCGTCTCTTATGTTCTTAAGCTCACTGGTTGACCTCTGGCTAGGTGTTCTGTCTGAGTCCAGCCTACATCGCAGGGTTGTTGTGTGGATGATTGACAAGAGAGAACTATGCATGTCACACTGTGTTCCTCGGAGGGAAGGCAGGTTAAGACTGGAAAAGACAGAGGGGATAGCTCAGTGTAAATGCATAATTCCCCCCCTCCATGCAGTATTTCGAGCTCTGAATTGGGAAATTCTTGGAGATTTTTGGGGGGATGGAACCAGAGCAGAGTATGGCTTGGAGAAAGGAGGGACCTGAGTGTGGCATAATGCCGTACAGTCCACCCACCAAAGCAGCCATTTTCTCCCAGGGAACTGATCTCTGTCATCTAGAAGTCAGATATAACTCCAGGACCCACCTGGATGTTGGCAGCCCCAAGAGTTGCACATTCCTTTGACCAGACACATTCTTTGCCAGAGGGGAAGCATACAAAGTTAAGATGGAGCTGTCAGAAGTCAGTTACATAAACGGGTGTGCGTTTGGTTTTTTTGGTTATCAATTAAATGTTTGCTGCTGGAATGTCGCCCGCCAGCCTGTTATAAACTTGTCATGAAGCTTTTTCTGTTTGGACAGCAATTGATTCCTGCGGTTATCAATTTAGATGGAAACAAATGACGGTCCAGGAAAACATGGGGGCGGCTCGTCCCCTGGTACTTAACAATCTCTTTATATCATTCCGCCCTGTCACATCAGTTCAGACCGCTTCCCCTGGACACGTAGCAGTTTCTCCCTCGGATGCTCGCTTTCTTCTAATCAGCAGCGTTAAATTGTTTTTGGCTGCCGTTCTTAGGCCCCCCTCTCGATAACTGGATCTGAAACCGGGATCATTGCACACGGTGTCCTCGGACAGAATGTCCACAGACAATATCCTTAAAGCGTCCAACTGCTTTTCTGTTTACTGCCGTTAGAGCCGCGGGGGCAGTTAGAGACGGTCTCCTGGAACACTAGTCCCCAAACTTTATTTGAGCCTGTGGGCACCTTTGGAATTCTGACACAGCGTGGTGGGCACAGCCACAAAATGACTTCCGCGGGAGGCAGAGCCTTCCGCACAATGGCTGCTGCAGCTTGCCTTCAGTCACACAGTGGAGGCCCTTGTGCTGTGGTGGCAGCTGCTGCCGAAGCAACTTTTTAAAAAAGTCTGCACAGCCAATCCAATCTCCAATGGCCAATCAGAAGCCTTGTAGGGCAGAAGCCCCACATAGCCCCATTGTCACGGGCTGGGCTGAGAGGTGGGAGTCAGGTCTGGTTCAAGGCCATTGCCAGTTGAGTCAGAGCGAGAGCCAAACCGTGAGTCCGAAAGAGGAGTCATCTGAAGCGGAGGTCAAAGAGCCAGGAATCCGAGGGAGAGTGGGGGGTCTGAGAGCAGGAGCCGAAAGTGGATGTGAGGTCTGCAGAAAGGTGACTTGTTGCTTCCACAGCAAGTCCAATCCCAAGGAGGTCAAGGAACCAGGAATCCGAGCGAGAGTGGGGGTCTGAGAGCAGGAGCTGAAAGTGGATGCAAGGTCTGCACAAAGGTGACTTGTTGCTTCCACAGCAAGTCCAATCCCAAGTGTGAGTAGGCTTGCCAAGTCCCCCCGGGGGGTGGGGAAATCCCTGCCCCAGAGGCCCATTCCCCGCTGCCGGCAGATCAGGCCCCGGGGGGAACCCCACCCCGATGTGCGCGTCACCCGGAAGTGACAAAAACAGGCACGCTGGGGGCGAGGCCACGGTCATCCGAGGGAAATCTGTATGGTTTTCCTTCAGATTGTTGTGGCCCCGCCCCCAGCATGCCCGGCGGCGTCACGTCACTTCCGGGTGATGCTCGCCCTCCAGCTGCCAGTGGGGAGTCCCTCGCTCCGGCAAAATTTTTACTTGGCAACCCTAAGTGTGAGCTATATAGGCCTCTGGCTTGGCTTCCCTTGGCAGCGGCACCACTCCTGCTAATACTCAGGACTCAGCGCTCGCCTTCCCTGCCAGCGTGCATCTTGATGGCAGGTGGCTAAGTCTCTGCGGAGCTGTTCCCTCAGCTGAACCATCCGCAGGGGTGAGTCAGGTGGGCTTCCCGGTTGCACCTGTACCTCATTGGCTGCTGCAGGACCAGGTGTGGGGTGTACAGGTTCAGGCACTGGCGGCGGCAAGTTGTCAACTCCTGAGGAGTCAGAGGGGACGGCTTCTGGTTTTGGCAATGCCAGCACCTCTGGCTGCAATGCCAACTCAGGTGGGGGCTCAGCACAGTCGCCACCGCCAATGACACCCATCTGCTTTATCAAGACATTTGACAGGGTGCCAGAATATGTGCTGGTCGGCACCGTGGCACCCTCAGGCACCGTGTTGGGGACTCCTGACCTGGAACATCAGTGCAGTGCATTTAAAAATATGGGCCAAAATCTTTGGTTCCTTAAGGCCTGTGTGGTCCCAATGGCACAATACACCGTTCTCAAGACAGGTCCCGGTAGGATCACCAGCCTCCAAGTCAGGCTTGGAATTCTCCTGGTATTACAACTAATCTCCAGATGACCTCTGTCTGATGGGATAAAGGACAGCCACGATCAGTAGTGCACAACTTGGTAGCAAAAGGACACTATCCTGCACTATTTTTATTCTGAACTCATGGTCATTGTCGGCCAGTTTAACTGACCGCACTCAATTTTACGCCATTCTGCTCGATCTCCAATGCTTGTCCCGGTCAGTCCAGCTTGTGCCCAAGGGCCACTCAGCGACTGGTCCTTCGGGGCGGAGGGGAGTTTCAATTCTTCGGCATTACGCCATCGAAGAGGCTACCCTTCAAAAGCCCCCTGGCCTGGAGCTTATCGCAAAGGCTCTGCGGGGGTGTCACTTGAGGTGGCACCCCACCAGGCCACTGGTGTGCAATTCGGCCTCCTCCGTTGTGAGGAGAGCGTCCGCCATCGCTGTTCCGTTGACCGGAAGTCACTATCCTGCACTATTGATGCTCCATTTATGTGCAGTGGCAACCTCTGCCATCCCCAGCTGAAGGATCTCTGGTAGCGAATGTTAGCAAAAATCTTTCTCTGCTTGACACCCTGGGGAGCCATTTCTTGTCCTCTCCTTTCCTCTGTTAATGAGTTCCTTTGATCAAAGGTCTTTAGGATAACACCAGTAAAATAGAGTAAAATAAACACTCGTATAAAGTTTTTCCCATAAAATATCGGTGAATTAAAACCCATCTTGATAGCGCTTCAGTGATAACACGATTGCCAAGAATTCGGCAACAGATCGAATTGTTTCCGGATCTGAATCTATGAACAGAAGCGAGATCATGCAAGATGCAGCCGGAAGCTAATGTCTGATCAGGATAGGTGTAATTCAAAGATCTCTAGGCACAGTCCATTGATCGCAAATTAACATGCAGTCGCTCCACTAGTTACTGCCCATTAGTTACTGGGCTCAGTTTGAAGTACTGGCTATCACATACAAAACCCTTTATTTATTTTATTTTATTCATTCAATTTATACCCCGTCAAGCATACTCCATCATGACAGCTTCGCTCAGCATCTTCAACAGGTGTTGACTTGCAAATTGGGCAGAATCAATGACTGCCCATACATGTGGTTTCGTGGCTCCTCTGTCATGCCCCCCCACCTTGTGGAATGGCCTGCCTGAGGAGATCAGGAAGACTCCCGCTCTCCTGGCTTTCTGAAAAGTATGCAAAACCGAATTATTCAAGAGGGCTTTTTTAATGCAGGCAATAGGGTAGCACGGCACAAAATGGTTCGCAGAGTTACTTGGACCAATAATTAAGGACTGTGGTCTATATGACTGTGCATCAGTTGTTGTCAGCTGGATCCTACTGTGTGATTTTGCATCGTTTAATAGGTCAGGTTAACCCATATGCTTTGCCTCGGGTCTGTTTTTTTAGATTTCTGGTTGGTTCTACAACTCAGATAACTGTTGAATATCCTATCCGCCTATCCGGTTGCCCCGACCTGGATAGCCCAGGCAAGCCCGATCTCCTCAGATTGTGGAAGCTAAGCAGGGTCGACTCTGGCAAGTACTTGGATGGGAGACCTCCTTGGAATACCAGCATTCAGGAGGCGGGGCAGGCTTTATTCAGCCACCTCTCGGAATATCCTCCAGGCCCCCAGTAGGGGTCAGTCACTAGAGGTCTCCATGACTTCCAGGTGCACATACAGTCAGTCACCAGAGGTCGCCATGACTTCCAGGTGCACTCTCTCACACACACACACGCACATGCACATATTAAAAAACGAAAATAATATCCCATCCTGTTGATCATATTGACTCACTCTGCATAAGTCCCAATGAACAATGCAGACTATAAATGTAAATAAATAGGTGAGATGGTCTACAGTCTCTTTTGCACCATCGCTTCTGCTTGAGACACTGCAGAGCCATTTCTGGAATATCCCATCCTGTTGATCATGACTCACTCTGCATAAGTCCCAATGAAAAAATGCAGACTATAAATGTAAATAAATAGATGAGATGGTCTGTAGTCTCTTTTGCACCATCGCTTCTGCTTGAGACACTGCAGAGCCATTTCTGGCCATCGATAGAGTCAGAGGTATAGCCATGTTGGTCTGCAGTAGAAGAGCGGGATTCGAGTCCAACAGCGCCTTAGAGACCAACGAGGTTCCTGGAGATCAGCCTTAGAAACCAACAAGATTTATCTGATAAGGGGATCTTTGACTCTTGCGAGCTCATGTCCCAAAAATCTTGTTAGTCCCTAAGGCACCAGTGGACTCGAATCTTGCTTTTCTTCTCATCGCAATTGTCCAGTGGTAGGACAAAGAGCGTTAAGGCAGCTTCAAATAAGTGCTTTCCTTGATATATGTTTTGTGAAGTCCAATGTCTGTCCCACTGGCATCACATCTCTGAACTATTCCAGTCTTTGGGAATGGTGGAACATCATGAAAACATGACGTTTATACTGAATGTGACCATCGGTCCATCAAGGTCAGTATTGTCTACTCAGATGGGCAGCAGCTCCCTAGGATCTTAGCTTGAGGTCCTGCACATCACTTATTTTGTGGTTGTTGTTGTTGTTCATTCGCACAGTTGAGTCTGACTCTTCGCGACCCCATGGACCACATCATGCCAGGCCCTCCTGTCTTCTGTCGTGCTCTGAAGTTTGCTTAATTTCATGTTCGTTGCGTCGATAACACTGTCTAACCATCTCATCCTTTCTTGTCCCCTTCTTCTATCACTTACTACCTGATCTTTTAACTGGAGATGCAGGGGATTGAACCTAGGACCTGCTGCATGCCAAGCAAGCAGAGGCTCTGCCACTGAGCCACACAGCCTGTCCCCATCATGGGTACATTTATCCTGGAGATCTCTCTCTCTCTCTCTCTCTCTCTCTCTCTCTCTCTCTCTCTCTCTCTCTCTCTCTCTCAATATGAATAATCAGTTTCTTTGATGGGAATTGAGAGGACACTTTATTTTAATCATCCTGGTAGTTGGAAGTAATTTCACTTATATTTTTAACTGTGATCATAATTCATGCGGAGTTCACGGATTTCTAGAAATAGCCCAGGAAGTTCCGTCTTACGATGTATTGTCAGTTTCAGCTGGCTTTAATTAAGCCGTGATACTATGACATCCTTTTCTTTCTAAAGAGAATAACCTTTAAAAATCTTACGGCATGCAATCTGTCAGACCGAACTAAGTTCAGAATAGCTCTGCAGTAGTGGGGAAAGTAAATGGTCTTCTCTGCAGGTCTTTCTACCCAGCGGAAACAACGACGTTCCAGGTGTGCAGTGGCACCTTTTCGATATTTCATAGATCCTGCTCGTGATGACCCACATTTTGTTTCTTTTGACATTTGTTTCTACTTTAGTTTAGGTTCTCTGCTCTCCCCTGTCCATTCT
This sequence comes from Gekko japonicus, assembly GCF_001447785.1. Classification (NCBI taxonomy): domain Eukaryota; kingdom Metazoa; phylum Chordata; class Lepidosauria; order Squamata; family Gekkonidae; genus Gekko; species Gekko japonicus. Next base: position 21,432 of record NW_015162083.1, read on the forward strand.
TTAGATTCAGCCGTATTGAGTGCACGTTATACCAGGGCTTAACCAAACTCACGCGCTAGGTTTCCATGGTGCCTAGAAATTTCATCGTGGCACTTAGTATCTTCTGTGGTAGCAGTAATTGGAAAATATGGTCATCCATAACCTTGAAGGCTGAAATATGAGTCAGACTCCTGCCATTTATTTATTTATTTATTTATTTATTTATTTATTTATTTATGCATTCAATTTATATACCGCTCAGACCCGAAGGACTCTGAGCAGTTTACAGGCAATTTTTCAAATACAATTAATTTCTAATCTAAGGGCACATGGAACGGGTCTGGCTCCTAGAACCAAAGAAAATGTGTCAAGCGTTATATGGTTTCTATACTCCTTGGTATCTGACAAAGGGAGCTTTGACTCTCGAAAAACTTATACTCTTAAAATCCTGTTGGTCTCTAAGGCAGGGGTTATTTCCTGCGGGAATGCACAGGAGTGGAGCTCCGGCAGTAAGGAGACCAGGGGGCGGGCACATGCAACAAGCCCTGCCCCCTGATCCCAGCGGCCCTCAGTCGGGCCATGAGGAGCAAAAAGCAGCCAGGTAGGTTGCAGAGGCCCACCCAGCCCACCTTAAGGTACAAGCTCTCCCTCCTCTGTGAGGGCAGATCTGCGCATTCCCCCCCATAGCTAGCAATCCAAAACAGTCCAGTGGAGCCTGAGTGGTGGGTGTTGCCGTCTGACACACTTCCGGTGATGTCAGGGGGTGTGGCATATGCAAATAAGTTATGCTAATGAGCTCCTGCACCTATTTTTCTACGAAATGACCCCTGCTCTAAGGTGTTACTGGGCTCGAACTGAGCTATACTCCTTGCACATGTGATCTTTATTTCATTGCTATAGTTCTTATTCATCGATACAAAAAACCAGAATTAACACAAACAGAAAATGGCACGATAATACTCTCTGGTTTATTTGTATTTATTTCTTTGGTTGAAAATTTACCCCACATTCCCCCCCCACACACACACACAAAAGGAGTTTCAAAGCAACTCAAAAAATTCAGGACAAAGTTTGAGTCCAGCGGCACCTTTAAGACTGACAAAGTTTAATTCAAGATATAAGCTTTTGTGTTCACACAAAAGCCAGTTTGATGTAGTGGTTAAGTGCACGGACTCTAATCTGGGAGAACCAGGTTTGATTCCCCACTCCTCCACTTGCACCTGCTGGATGACCTTGGGCAAGCCATAGTTCTGATAAAAGCTGTCCTTGAAAAAGAGCAGTCTCTGTCAGAGCTCTCTCAGCCCCACCTGCCTCACAGGGTGTCTGTTGTGGGGAGGGGAAGGGAAAGGAGTTTGTAGGCCGCTATGAGACTCCTTTGGGTAGTGAAGGGCGGGGTATAAATCCAATCTCTTCTTATCTTCTTCTTCTTCAGATACATATAAACAAATATAAGGTCAACAGTCGTGTTAGTCTGACCCGCAATCAACAGTCATACGACTTATAAGAATTGCTGTACATGTATTGTGCTCTGAAGCATTACAATATGATACATAACTTAATAGAATTTATAAACCAAGGTTAGGGTTAGGGTTATAAATTCTATTAAGTTATGTATCATATTGTAATGCTTCAGAGCACAATACATGTACAGCAATTCTTATAAGTCGTATGACTGTTGACTAACACGTCAGACTAACACGACTGTTGACCGTATATTTGTTTATCTGTTTTAGTCGTGTGTGTCCAGATTCTTCAGATACATAGACACATAAAAAAAAAATACATAGACAAAAATACATAGACACATCAATGTATCTGAAGAGGTGTGCATTTGTTGGTCTTAATGTGCCATAGGACTTCAGAGCAACACGGCTGCCCCACCTGAATCTATAAAAAAGTATCAGTTTGAGTAAAAGCGACAAAGTACTGACAAATTAGTAATGCCATGCAGCACAATCCTACAGTGTTACAGACCCAAGAAAATGAACTAGGTTTGAATTGCACAATAGGAAGGCAATGGATTTTGTGGGGGCGGGGATCAAAAATCCCCAACACCGCTGCTCAGATTTAAGCAACAGCTACCATTAGGGTTACCCTAGCTACCATGGCCTTCGAGAATGTTGCGGTAGCTCAGTTGCTGAGCACAGGTGTGGCAATCATCCTTAAAAGTCCCACCTCTCCTCCAGGGCTCTGAACCAATCATTTCGTTTTAGGCCTGATGCAAATCCGAGTGATTGTCAGCCAGTCAGAGCCCATGGAAGTCCGCTGGATGGGAGGGGCTGAGCTGGCCTCAGCTATAAGAAGGGTGAAGAAAGATTTTTTGAAAACTTTCAGATAGGGGTTTTGTGGCTCTGGAAAGGAGCGTCAGCTTAGAAAGGCTTTTATTTGGCTTTCTAGTTAGGGTTTGGGGGTCAGCCGTGGGAAGAAAGCTTATTTTAGTGGTGCAAGTAAGCATCCTGCTAAGGGCTCGTCATTCCTCACTGGTCTGTGTAGGTTCTGTGGGAAAATGCTCGGTGACAGAAAAGAGCCGCCTTGAACCTGCTGAGGTAATAGGGTTGCCAAGTCGTTCTGACTCACCGGCAGGGGAGCGTCTCTTCGGTCCGGGAGCTTCTGAGGAAGTGACGCACGACGTAGAGCACGTTGGGGCGTGGCCCCAATTGTTGGAGGGAAAACCATAGAGTTTTCCCTCCAACGAGTTGGGCCACGCCCCAACATGCTCTACATGGTTGCGTCACTTTGGGGGGCGGGGTTCCCCCCAGGGCCCGATTCCGCGGCGATGGAAATCGGGCCTCCAAAGCGGGGGTTTACCCGCCCCCACTTGGTGGCCCTATGAGGTAACCTCCTGTCTGGAGAAAGGAGAATCAAACCTCCCCTTGGGGTGATTTACTGTATTTGAGAGCCAGCTTGACTTTATATATTTATCCACACCTCGTATTTACCCTATTAAATACTTTGTTGTCTGTTAAATAAACCTTGGTTGTTCATCTCCATCTGTGTCTTGCCGGGTCAGGCCAAAGATGCAAGAAGCAGGGATCTCTGTTTACTCCACGTATAAGCACAGGCTTAGTCCAGCAGGTTTCCGAGTAAGAGACCTTTAGGGAGCACATAGCTTACCTGCTATACCAATCTTTAATTTAAAGTTTGGGTCTCCCTTTTGATTTGATTGTGGGTGGTTGGGGTATATCTACAGGCAGGGGTCATTTCGTAGAAAAAGAAGTGCAGGAGCTCATTAGCACAACTCATTAGCATAATCATTTGCATATGCCCTACCCCCTGACATCACCAGAAGTGTGTCAGAAAGCTCCACTGGACTGTTTTGGATTGCTAGCTATTGAGGTGAGGGAGAACGTGCAGATCTGCCCTCGCAGAGGAGGGAGAGCTTGTACCTGAATAAAACTTGGTCTTAAAGGTGCCACTGGACTGTTTTGGACCGGGGGAGCTCTGTGACTTACCTGGCTGCTTCTTGCTCTGACTGAGGGCTGCTGGGAGTAGGGGGTGGGGCTTGTTGCATGTGCCCGCCCCCTGGGCTCTTTACTGCCGGAGCTCCGCTCCTGTGCGCTCCTGCAGGAAATGACCCCTGTCTACAGGAGAGGCCAGAGTAGAGGACTGAATGTTCTTCAGTCCAGAAGGGAGTTGCCTCAAAGATTCCCCCCCTCTCTCACCCCATAGCTGCCACAACATGCTTTGCATATAGGGATAAATAAACAGTAAGCAATCACACAGCAAAAAAATAAATAAAAAATAAGCAAAGCTGTGCACAAGATGCTGAGAGTAGCCAAAGCAATATTGTAATGTAATGTAATATACATACATACATACATACATACATACATACATACATGCATGCATACAAACAAACATACAAACAAGGACATAGATGAGAATATAGAATTAAGAATAACAAAGCATAAGTCAGTCAAGCAGGCAAATAGTCCGAAGAGTTGATAGGAAGGTTCCGGGTATTAATAAGGTTGTAAAAAAACTCTTCTTCAGTTAAGACTATTACAAGTTCTCTCAGGTATAATTTTCAATACAACCAGGATATACACATCTCAGAAGAACAACCCTCAGAAGAATCTGCAGTTGGTATCAATGGGCAACCAGTCACCAACCAAAGAAACCTTCGAAAGAAATTCTAACACCAATTCTTCCACCTGCTGCTATATTTGATGGCTTTGTTATTCTTGATTCTATAGTCTCATCTATGTCCTTATATATATTACAATATTGTATTTATTAGCTTTGGCTGCTCTCAGCGCCTTCTATTGTGCACAGCTTTGCTTATTTTGTGCATGTAGGGATGCCAGCCTCCAGGAGGGACCTGGGGATCCCCTGGAATTATACCTCATCTCCAGACTATAGAGACCAGCCCCCTTTCCTTCAGAAAATGGATGCTTTGGAGGGTGGACTCTATGGCATAGTACCCCACTGAGGTCCCTGTCCTCCCCAGGCTCCATCCCCAAATCTCCAGGAGTTTCCCAACCTGGATCTGGCAACCCAACCTCCACATCCCCCACCGGTGGCAACCCTATTTTCATACTACGCCTTCTTTGAAATGCGTAATAGCATCAGAGACACCCCACATTAGTTCTTGCTGCAAAGACTGGGCCTGGATAGCCCAATCTCATCAGATCTCAGAAAGTAAGCAGGGTTGGCCCTTGCAAGTATTTGGATGGGAGGCTTCCAAAGAATACCAGGGTCGGGAGGCGGAGGCAAGCAGGCAATGGCGAACCACCTCTGAATGTCTCTCGCCTTGAAAACCCCATCTGGTCACCATAAGTCAGCTATGACTTGACGGCACTTCCCACCCCCACAGAGACCAAAAGTCATCCTTTCAGGGATTGAGCTAAAGTGGAGTGTAGCTGTGTGGACCACTTGATTCCCCTTACACAGATTGAGACTCGTTTAAACCAGACTGGTGTAGTGGTTAGGAGCATGGACTCTACTCTGGAAGATTTGATTCACAACTCCTCCACATGCAGCTGCTGGTGTGGCCTTGGGTCAGTCACAAGTTCTTTCAGAGCTGTCCTCTCAAGAGCAGTCCTCAGAAGAGCTCTCTCAGCCCCAGCTACCTCACAGGGTGTCTGTTGTGGGGAAAGGAGATTGTAAGCCACTCTGAGACACCTTCTTCATCATCATCTAAGGGATCTTGGGTAGAACTAAGGAAGATGTTGCCCCCTCCGAAACCCAAGAAAAGACATAATGGGCAGTGATCACTCTCGGCTGTGTTGCCAGCCTTGAACCAAAAGGGTGTGGAATAGAAGAGAGGATGAAGCAGCCGTGTATTCAGTTGTGCTGGCTCCTCGGGTGCGTAACTCTGTTCCCAAATGTAATCTGCTTTCCCTAATGCAATCTCTGGCACCTCCACCTCAAAGAGTAACGGGATTGGCAAAGATGCTCAGATCCTGGAGGATGGCTGCTTGTCTGAACAGGTGATACTAAACTTAGTGGACAAGTAGCCTGATTCAGTGATTCCATCTATTATTCACACACAGAAGAAGAAGAGATTGGATTTATACCCTGCCCTTCACTCGGAGTCTCAGAGTGGCTTACAATCTCCGTTCCCTTCCCCTCCCCACAACAGACACCCTGTGAGGCAGGTGGGGCTTTCGAGAACTGCTCCTGAGAAACCAGCTCTGAGGGAACTTGTGACTGACCCAAGGTCACCCAGCTGGCTGCACGTGGAAGAGTGGGGAATCAAACCCAGTTCTCCCAGATTAGAGGTCATGCTCATAACCACTATACCAAACTGGCTCTCATTTCTTGCAATCATTTCTTGCAATGATTTTTCTTGAGAATCGGTATGGTGTAGTAGTCAGAATGTCAGACTAGGATCTGGGCGACCCATCTGCACTCTGCCATGGAAGCCTGCTGGGTGACCTTGGGCCAGTCACACACTATCAGCCCAACCTACCTCACAGGGCTGTTGTGAGGATACAGTAGAGAAAGGACCCAAATGAAGTAAATAAATACCTTTTGTGTGTGTAAAGTCCTACATGTGTCAGTTGCAGGGCACCTTGATCTCCATGTGGCCTACAGACAATTAAAAACGTATCGATCGTCTGTCCTCTCTTTCGTTGCCTGTACCTTTTGAATCACGCTTGCCCTCCCTCCTCTCTTTCTCAGGTCTCGGATTCAGCATTGCGGGAGGCGTGGGGAATCAGCACATCCCTGGAGACAACAGCATTTATGTCACAAAAATTATCGATGGAGGGGCAGCGCAGAAGGACGGGAGGTTACAAGTCGGAGACCGGCTTCTTATGGTGAGAAGGGGAGGTCAAACCTGTATGTGCGTGTATGGACATAAGAGCAAGCTCTGCTGGACCAGACCAGCGGCCCATCTTGTCCGGCATCCTGTCTCACACATTTGACAACCAGATGTCCTTGGAAGGCTTATCAGCTGGACACAGAGAATAAACCCTTCCCCTGTTGTTGCCCCGCCAACACTGATACTCGGAGGTATACTGCCTCTGAATGGAGAAGTTTCAATTAGTCACCCTTGCTTAATAGCCACTGGTTCGGGTTGCCGGAGGAGCTGCGGTGGCTCAAGTGGTTAAGACGCTGAACTGCAGGCTGTGGAAGGTTGGTAGTTCAGCAGTTCGAGACCCGGGTGCCGCATGATGGAGTGAGCTCCCATCTCTAGTTCCAGCTCCTGCCAACCTAGCACAAGAAATTGCAAGTAGATAAATAGGTACCACTTCGGTGGGAACAAAACAGTGTTCCGTGCACCTTGGTGTTTAGTCATGCCGGCCACATGACCACGGAAACGTCTTCGGACAGCGCTGGCTCTTCGGCTTTGAAACGGAGATGAGCACCGCAACCCTAGAGTCGGATTCGACTGGCTTTCGAGCAAGGGAACCTTTACCTTTACCTTTTTACTAGAAAAAGAATCATACACAGTAACAGTATAAATGTTCCAACAATGAAAATTCCCAAATAGTGACTCTATTGAAAATAGTACAACACTACAGTCCTGCCGACCTAGCAGTTCGAAAGCAAGAAATTGCAAGTAGATAAATAGGTACCACTTCAGTGGGAAGGGAACAGCATTCTGTGCACCTTGGTGTTTAGTCATGCTGGCCACATGACCATGGAAATGTCTTTGGACAGCACTGGCTCTTCGGCTTTGAAACGAAGATGAGCACCGCAACCCTAGAGTCGGATTCGACTGGCTTTCGAGCAAGGGAACCTTTACCTTTTTACAGTCAATTACAAAAAAACCCTGTACAAATGAACTCACAGAACTTTAAAAAATACAGTAGCCAAATGAACATATAGGATGCAGTCAAGCAAAATCTAACTATACAATAGTTGAGGCGTCCTATACAAATGGGAACTAGAACATTCAGAGACAGTATAACAGCGAATAACAGCAATACAAGGTCCCGGTATAGTTCTTCTTCAATCACTGTAAAAGATAAATATGAAAGCAAAACATTCAATGAAATACAATGGGTATCTTGTAGATGCTTACAGCACTAAAAAGTAAGACACTCTGCAATGCAGTGACTCACCTATTACAGTGAGAGTAAATCTATATTGAATGAAACAGTGTAAAAAACAGTTTGGTGTAGTGGTTAAGTGCACGGACTCTAATCTGGGAGAGCCGGGTTTGATTCCTCACTCCTCCACTTGCACCTGGCTGGATGACCTTGGGCAAGCCGTAGTTCTGATAAGAACTGTCCTTGAAAAAGAGCAGTTTCTCTCAGAGCTCTCTCAGCCCCGCCTACCTCACAGGGTGTCTCTTGTGGGGAGGGGAAGGGAAAGGAGTTTGTAAACCGCTCTGAGACTCCTTTGTGTAGTGAAGGGTGGGGTATAAATCCAATCTCTTCTTCTTAAAGCCTCTCAAGGGAATGACCTGTGGTGATAATCTCCAGGGAAAGGAAGGATTCTGAACTGCACGTATCATTATCTTTGGGTTCTCTTCTAAGAAAAAAAAATGTGGTTATGCTACACTTCATAGGAGGAGGAGAAACTTTGAATTTGGATGGCGTGATAAACCTGCAGATCATCGTTTGTTAATTTATTACAGTTATCTATATGTATTGTTGAAGTGTTGTTATTATTGATGATTTTGTACCTTACAGCCTACATACTTTATACTTTGCTTAGAAAGGTGTTATTGGGCCAGGGCCCAGAATGGGCCAGGTAACAAACCCTAGAAGGCTGTGTTTACTTACCCAAGCAGTTATGCCACAGATTGGGAAGATAGGCCTGCAGCTCGGCTCCTTATTTCTTTGTGTCCTGCTGTTCTTTTAAAAAAAATCTCCTAATTGCATCAGCCACGGACTTTTATGCCGTCCCCCCCCCCCGACCCCCAGTCTCTCCTTTGACGGTCTTTCGTTGCTATGACTTCTAAATTATTTGGTCGGGATTCATCTTGATCGTTTCCAATGCCTTTTCTTTCTAACCTGACTACCTTGGGAAATATCTGTCAGTTGGACGGTGTTTCTTTCATTCTCCGCTGTGAAAAGTGAGTGATAGAATTCATTACGTTATGATACAGGAGTTGCCAGCTTGCGTCAATAGAATATTGTCCCTGTCACCCATAAGAATGGCTTCTGCTTCTCTGATCTCTCTAACGGACGTGAAGAATTTGTATTAGTTCTCGGTTTAGTTATTCTTGACTTCTCCGCTTTTCGGCACAAAACTTCTGAAAGTTTTGTTCTCTGGCAGAACTCTTTGAGCCCATTTATATGGTTATCATGTATGTGGAAGCCATTTTGTTCTGCACCATGCGAGAGGTCATGTGGATAGAGCATGGGATAGAGCAGGTAGAGAAAGAGGTACTTTTCTCCCTTTCTCACAATACAAGAACTCGCGGGCACTCCATGAAATTGCTGAGCAGTCGGGTTAGAACAGATAAAAGGAAGTACTTCTTTGCCCAAAGAGTGATTAACGCACGGAATTCACTGCCACAGGAGGTGGTGGCGACTACAAGCATGGACAGCTTCAAGAGGGAATTAGATAAGCATATGGAGCAGAGGTCCATCAGTGGCTATTAGCCATAAGGTATAGATAGGGGCTCTGGGGCAAGTGATGCTCTGTCTTCTTGGTGCTTGGGGGGGGTCAACAGTGGGAGGGCTTCTAATGCCCTGGCCCCACTGGTGGACCTCCTGAGGGCACTGGTATTTCTGGCCACTGTGTGATACAGGGTGTTGGACTGAATGGGCCTTTGGCCTGATCCAACATTGGTGTCTCTTTTGTTCTTATGTTCTTATGTGACTCTTGCTACAAGGAGAGACGCCTGATTTTCTATGATGCTGCCATCTTCTATCCCAGGGGTGGTCAAACTTGCTTAACATAAGAGCCACATAGAATAAAACGTCAGATGTTTGAGAGCCTCAAGGCATGAACAGATATTACACATGTTTTTATTGGAAAATAGGCAAATTTCCTTTTTATTAACATTAACATTAAATAAGACTGCCAGAAATAAAAACAAAAAGGGTAAAAACAGGTGTTGATAATGATATTTAAAGAGACAAATGCTTTCTCCAAGCCAGCCCAGTGGGGGGCTTTTGAGAATGCATTTAAAGTTGCTTTCTTTCTCTGCCCCCCCCCACCTCAAGCCTACCCATGGAGGGGAACACTGGCTGGGAAGGGAAGACTGTCCCCCCCTTCACTTCCCTAGCCACCATGCTGGGAGCAGCACAACATATGTGAAAGAGCCACATGTGGCTCCCAAGCTGCAGTTTGGCCACCCCTGTTCTATGCTATTTGAAAGCTGGCTGTTGAAGGAACAGACACCCAGACAGGGATAGCCAGCTTCCTAACCCGTTAGAAATAATGAGGTGCCAACATTCTGATGCAGAATCCAACACTGGTCTTATTTTTGCAGGCATCTCCGATGAACACTCAGGAGTATGGTGACTATGGGGAACCTCCACATTCAAAGACACTAAACCTCTGAATCCCAGATCCAAGAGGCAACACCAGGGGGAGGCCTCGGCCTCTCTGCCCTGTTGTTGGCCCTCCAGAGGAACTGGTTGACCTCTACGTGAGGCAGGATGCTGGACTAGATGGACCCTCACTGGTCTGATCTAGCAGGGCTCTTCTTAGGTTCTTACCAGGGGAAGGCCTCGGCCTCTCTGCCCTGTTGTTGGCCCTCCAGAGGAACTGGTTGGCCCCTGTGTGAGACAGGATGCTGGACAAGATGGACCACTGGTCGGATCCAGCAGGGCTCTTATATTCTTATGAGCATTTGAACATGTGTAAGTGTTTGATGGGATGCTTGTAACATGTGTTTGTGGAAACCCAATCTTTTTAGCTTCCAGTTCCCCTCCTACCTGCCAATTCCCTGCTCCAGGAATCACAGCGTTAACATTTTACTGGGAAGAGGGCAGCCTTCATGGGGGATGCCTCTTGAAACAGAGTATAGGTTCTGATAAGTTCAATCATGTCCTGGCTTCGGTCTCTTGGCTCTTTTGGATGCCACCATTGCCTCCGCCGTCTCACAACCTCTTGAAGCTGCCTGCTAACTCTGCAGGGAGACCAAGGCTGTACTCCTAAGGGTCCATTGTATGAAAATAGGGTTGCCAAGTCCATCTTCCACCCCCAGCGGGGGACTTTGGGGGCGTTCCTGGAGGGGGTGGGGCATCCCCGACGTGATGATGTCATGTTGGGGACGTCTGCCACCACCACCACCCCGCCCGTGCGCCGGATCTCCAGAAACGGCAGTTCCCTGCAGTTAAAGTAGCCAGCAGCCGGCGTTTCCCCTTTAAGAGCAGCTGCGTTTCCCTTTTAAGAACGAAGCTGGCTTTTCCTTGCAAGCTTGCGGAGTTTGGGCTTGGGATGAAACACGGGTTGCACACACTTAAAGGTAGAGAGATGAGTGGCTGTGGGTGTTGGGGGTGGGGCTTCCCCCACCGGCCATCTGGCCGGCGGCGGGTAGAACCCCCCCGAAAAACGGGGGACCCCAGGGGGGTTGGCAACCCTATATGAAAACCTGAACATGTTTGTAACCCTCTTGTTGATGGTGTGGTTCATATCACACGTGTTTTTCTGCATAGATTTCCACACACACAAATCCAGGTGGGAGGGGATATCTAAAGAGACTGCACTCCCACTGTCTCTAGGCAGTTTTTGGATTGACATCTAAAAACAAACCAGAGCTACAGGACATGAATCGCAAACAGGCTGGATAGCTTCTCCGGGCACTTATGACCACCACTCTAGCAGGGACCAGCAATGGTTTCAGGATGAAAATAGCCGAAAGTGTTGTGCAGCAATCTCTATTGGGATAATTATGGGATAATTATGGGATAAAAAGACTTCTGTGTGAGAGGCAAGAAGCTGCTCGACAGCTCTGTCCTACATTGAGAAATGGTGAGATACTTATAGCCTTGAAACGGAAGGTGTTACATTTCATCCTACTGTCGTACCTCTATAGTGCACCATGATCCCATCTCTCCATTATGTTTGGAGACTGCCTCGAACTCTCTAGCCTAGGACATGCAATCTGAGGATGGGTCAAGCAGTCAGAGACCCTTACAGTGGCCTTTTTCCGTGTAAAGAAGAAGAGTTGGTTTTATACCCTGCCCTTCACTACCCAAAGGAGTCTCGGAGTAGCTTACAATCGCTTTCTCTTCCTCTCTCCACAACAGACACCCTGTGAGGTTGGTGGGGATGAGATAGCTCTGAGAGAACCATGACCGACCCAAGGTCATCCAGCTGGCTTCACGTGGAAGAGTGGGGAACTGAGTCCAGTTCTCTAGATTCTAATCCTGCTGCTCTTAACCACTACACCAAGCTAGCTCTAAAAGAAGGTAGCCCTACAGTCAGTAATTGCCCAGGAAGCTTTCAGCGTGTCGATTCCACAGACCCTGCATCGTCTTCTGCTCTGGCTTTCCAGCACTGTTACCAGTTTTTAATAAAATAATTAATAATAAAGAGAGCCAGTTTGGTATAGTGGTTAATAGTGGCAGACTGTAATCTGGAGAACCAGGTTCGACTCCCCACGTCCCCGTTTGAAGCTAGCTGGGTGACTTAAGGCAAGTTGCAGCACTCTCAGCCTGAAAATAAGCATAGCTCGCCACCTGGTGGTGCCAAAAATGAGTTACAGCTTCAGCAGCCAAACAATCCCTGTCCTGGCTATTCCACACATGATGCCATACGATATTTATTAATTACTATTATTACCAGTTTTTTAAAAAGATCTCTCAAGTCTCCATTTATCCCTCCCCTCTTCCTTTCTGGACTCTTGTCTAGTCTACCTTTCCTGGAGGACTGTTTTCTCAGACAGGAGCTCTGCCTGAATGTCTTTCCCTCATATCTTGGTGCCTGGTCCAGCTTTGGCCAGCCTAGTGCAAAAAATGCAAAGTTGCTCCCCCTTATACTAAATACCTTGTTACCACCACAGAGGAGGGAAGGTGGTATGGTATAGCCCCGATCTTGTCAGATCGTGGAAGCTAAGCAGGGTTGATACTTGGAAGGGAGACCACCAAAGAAGACTGCAAAGGAAGGCAATGGCAAACCACCTCTGCTTCTCACTTACCTTGAAAGCCCCTCGTTGGGGTCACCATAAGTTGGTAACTGAGCTGGGTTGGTACTTGGATGGGAGACCACCAAGGACAACTCTGCAGGGGAAGGGAATGGCAAGCCACCTCTTGCTTCTCACTTGCCTTGAAAGCCCCTTGCTGGGGTTGCCATAAGTTGGAACCTAAAAAGGGTCGGTACTTGGATGGGAGACCACCAAGGAAGACTCTGCAAAGGAATGAGGAGGAGGAGATTGGATTTATTCCCTGCCCTTCACTCAGAGTCTCAGAGTTGTTTACAAACTCCCATCCCTTCCCGTCCCCACAATAGACACCCTGTGAGGTAGGTGGGGCTGAGAGAGCTCTGAGAGAACTGTCCTTGAGAGAACAGCTTTGACCGAACTATGGCTTGCCCAAGGTCATCCAGCCGATGCAAGTGGAGGAGTGGGGAATCAAACCCAGTTCTCCCAAATTAGAGTCCGTGCACTTAACCACTGCACCAAACTGGCTCTGTGGGAAGGCAATGGCAAACCACCTCTGCTTCTCACTTGCCTTGAAAGCCCTTTGCTTTCAAGAGCCAATTTGGTGTAGTGGTTAAGTGTGCGTACTCTAATCTGGGAGAACCGGGTTTGATTCCCCACTCCTCCACTTGCACCTGCTGATGTGACCTTGGGTCAGTCACAAGCTCTGGCACAGCTGTCCTTGAAAAAGAGCAGTTTGTGTCAGAGCTATCTCAGCTCCACCTACCTCCCAGGATGTCTGTTGTGGGGAGGGGAAGAGAAAGGAGTTTGTAAGCCGCTCTGAGACTCCAAGTGAAGGGCGGGGTATAAATCCAATCTCTTCTTCTTCTTTGCTGGAGACACCATAGGTCAGTTTGAACTTGATGGCATTTACATGCATACTAGGTAGCAACCTAGAAGGTTGAACATCTAAAACATAGAACAAAATACATCTATTTATTGCAAAGTGCACAAAAACTAGAGATTAAAAACAACATACATACAATGCAGATAAAAACACAAAGGTAGTGGGTATCACGTTACATCCACCAAGACAAAGTATACACCAACAAATGTGGGTTGCATGTACAATAACTACTGGATCAAAATATTGGTTACACATATAATAACCACAGGAGCAAACATGTTTCATCCCACAGGGCCTTCTTCAGTGGTCTAAACACACATTTATATATATATAAAAATATCTGTTCCAGGCCAAGCAGATTGTATATGAATCAATGGAACAGTGTAGCTCCAAATAATAGTTATAAAGTTTTGAATTCAATCAGGCCTGCATATACTGAGGAACCTGCACCCATCAGAGTGCAACCATTCTGCCTTTGGCTGTTCTTCTACTCACAGTGTGTGTCCATGTGTCAACCACAAGTGAAGCTTTCTCCTGGCTAGCTGGACCAGATTTTCAACTTTTATTTATATTTTGCTAAAGGAAATTTCTGTCCCTTTTAATTTGCAGAAACACAAGGGAAACTGTACAAGCAGTATTCTGCCCAGATGCTTAACAAGAAGGAAGCCCACGTTTGCTTTCTGGCCAATGGGTGGACATCCCTGTGGTGATTGAAATGTCAGGAAGTGGAGATTCCATGTTTCAAAAATTCTCTGGCTTGTATTTAGTGGTTAATGATGAAGACACCAGCAGGGTTTGCACTTCCCTGTTTATCAAAACTTTCTTTGCTCCCCTGACCTGAATAGCTCAGGCAAGTCCAATCTCCTCAAATCTCGGAATCTCAGCAGGGCCGGCCCTGGCTAGTATTTGGATGGGAGACCTCCAAGGAATACCAAGGTTTTGACACAGAGGAAGGTGATGGGAAGCCACCTCTGAGTGTCCCTTGCCTTCAAGCCCCACTAGGGGTCACCAGATGTCAGCTTGGCATGATAGCAAAAAATAAAAAGCCTTTCTTTACCGTTTTTGGAACAAAGAAAACAAATATATCTGAAGGGGGCATGATTCAATGGACTGGCTAATATAGGCCTCAAGCAGGCTCAGCATCAAAGGCCAAGTTTCCTTTTGATCTTGCCCTTCACCCATGTCTTTGGCCATGTCCAAGTAGAGGAGAACACCAACGCAACCCAGATGTGGTTCAGCTGCTTTTAGCAATCTAGCAAGATCTTCCCAACTTCCTCTGCTTCCAGAAATGCCTCTGGCCATTCACAGGCTAAGTACCTGCAAGCAGAGGAGAAAAGCCAGCTCAGTCCAGATCTTCCCAATTTCCTCTTCTGCCAGAAATGCCTCTGGCCATTCACAGGCTAAGTACCTGCAAGCAGAGGAGAAAACAAACCCAACCTGAATGTGGTTCAGCTGCTTTTAGCAATCTAGCAAGATCTTCCCAACTTCCTTCCCTGCCTTTCAGGGAAGTGTGTGTGGAAGAAGAAGACGACGATGAAGAAGAAGATTGGATTTATACCCCACCCTTCACTACCCAAAGGAGTCTCAGAGTGGCTTACAAACTCCTTTCTCTTCCCCTCCCCACAACACACACCCTGTGAGGTAGGTGGGGCTGAGAGAGCTCTGACAGGAACTGCTCTTTTTCAAGAACAGCTCTGACAGAACTGTGGATTGCCCAAGGTCATCCAGCAGGTACAAGTAGAGGAGTGGGGAATCAAACCCGGTTCTCCCAGATTAGAGTCCGCGCACTTAACCACTACACCAAACTGGTGCACTTAACCACTACACCAAACTGTGTGTGTGTGTTTTCTAATCCTGAGCCAATTCACCGACCCATTGAGCTGAATCCTGCCAAGACTAACTGTGCCCCATTTCTTAAAAGACAAAGAAAAAACACAACTGTCTGTTGTTTGTCTCCCTTCCAGTGCTCAGTCAGCTCCAGATGTAGCCCATTCCATTCTGTGCTTTGAGAAGAATAAGAGAGAGACAATTGGGTGAGACAATGGGTCTGCTTTCTTAAAACAATTTTTAGGCTTTCAGCAAAAGGAGCGGCTTCCTTCTTAGAGCTTTCCAAATCATTCTAAGCTTTTAAAAGGCCACATGAATGCACAGCAATAGACCAATTACAGCCCTCCAGTTCACAGATGTTCGCCGGAAAATATTCACTCGAGTTGCACTTCAATACATTGGAGGGGAGAAAAATCATATTCAAGAGCCCCCTCCAAGAAGACATAACTTTGGTGCAGCAAAAAATCTGCATTCATCTTCTTCTTAGTTATGATCCAGTCAGATCCCAATGAGCCATGTCCTACAGATGTAAAAGGGCAATTTTCCACTTGAACAAAAATTTAAATAAAAATGTCTCTGTTTCCCCCGGAACTCTTAGCTTCATTGCCACTGTTCCTTCCGACGTTCCTGCCGGCTTGAGTTTCATGAAGCAAATGAAGGCGGCTTCAAGGAACCACGGTTGCTTGAGTGCCATGCCTTTTCAAGTGGTTTAAAGTGCCCCACTCGGGTACACATGATATGAGCAAACAGAGGGGAAACGGGAAACCATATATCACTTTGTACTCGTACTCTCTTCTGCAGAGCTGAGAACAGCAAGTATAGGGTTCCTTTATAGTTTCTGTCCAAGAATTTTCCCCAACCTTTTTGAGTTCAGAGTAGGGATCCCAAGTCCCCCCGGGGGGCGGGGAAACCCCCGCCCCAGAGGCCCGTTCCCCGGCGCCACCAGATCAGGCCCCGGGGGAACTCCTCCCCGACGTGCGCGTCACCCGGAAGTGACGGGAGGACGCTGCGCAGGCTGGGGGCGGGGCCACGGCCATACAAGGGAAAACTCTTTTGTTGGCAGGGTGATGTCTCTACTTTTTATTATGCTGTCTAGGTTTGCCATTGCTTTCTTCTCAAGCTACACACACACAATTATCCAAGGCTCCTGGGCTTGTCAAATTATCTTTTTAGGCGAGCAATCTCTGCTTCAGGTGCTTCCACCAATGAGGCTAGACGAGAGGCAGCCTGAGAAAGGGCTTTCTCGGTGGTGGCACCAAAACTTTGGAACTCCCTCCCCAGGGAGATTTGTCTGTCTCCCTCTGTCGGTGTCTTTCTGCTGGAGGTAAAGACTTCTTTGTTACATTTGACATAACTCCCAATAACAGTTATTGCCCCCCTCCCCCTCCTCACTGGTGTTGTGCGTTTATGTGTAGTGGTTAAGTGTGCGGTGTTTGGTGTAGTGGTTAAGTGTGCGGACTCTAATCTGGGAGAACCGGGTTTGATTCCCCACTCCTCCACTTGCACCTGCTGATGTGACCTTGGGTCAGTCACAAGCTCTGGCACAGCTGTCCTTGAAAAAGAGCAGTTTGTGTCAGAGTTCTCTCAGCCCCACCCACCTCACAGGGTGTCTGTTGTGGGGAGGAGAAGGGAGAGGAGTTTGTAAGCCGCTCTGAGACTCCAAGTGAAGGGTGGGGTATAATCCAATCTCTTCTTCTTCTTCTTCTTCTTATATGTTTTACTGAATTATTTTATGTCTTATTGTAAATGTTCTTCTCATGTTCTAAGTTTTTGTTTAGATAGATAGATAGATAGATAGGAATTCCTCTAGAGCTGCAAAGCTATTTACCTGTAGCAAATTGCATGCAGTTGGAATGATTAAGGGACTGCATCATCTTCTCTGCAAGCAAAGGGTACAGCAGAGCAAAAAGTTTTCCATTTAGGGAAAAAAAAGACTGCTGAAAGGAGAATTTAACAGAAGTTTATAAAAAGACACATTGTATGGAGGAAGTGGATAGAGAGAACTTTTTTGTTGTAATTCTAGAATTCAGGAGTGCCCAATGCAGTAGAGGGGCAGATTCCTGACAGAGCAGTTCCTCAGTGGACCAGGCTCCCTCGGAAGATGGTGGGCTCTCCTCCTCTGGAGGTTTTTAAGCAGAGGCTAGATGGCCATCTGACAGCAATGCTGATTCTGTGAACTTAGACAGATCATGAAAGGGAGGGCGGGAAGGATTGCATCTGTTCTTGTGGCTCTTTCTTACATACCCAGGGAAATGCTGATTGCCATTTTGGGATCAGGAAGCAATTTTTCTCCAGGCCAGTTTGGCTGGAAATCATGGAGGTACAGGGCTCACTGCGGGTGTGGTGGGGAGGTATTTGTGAATTTCCTGCATTGTGCAGCGGGTTGGACTAGATGACCCTGGAGGTCCTTTCCAACTCTATGATTCTTTGACTCTATGATTCTGTGATCTTCTCGGCATGCAGAAAGTCCCCCATTCAATCCCCCAGCATCTTCAAGTTAGATGCTGGGGGACTGAACGGGAGAAGATCAGGTAGCAGGTGATGGGAAAGACCCCTGCCTGAGACTCGGAGAGCTGCTGCCAGTCTGAGTAGACAATGCTGACCTTGACGGACCGGTGGTCTGATTCAGTGCAAGTCAGCATCATGAGCATTCATGTGCATAGTGGCTTTTAAATGGGATGAGACATCATCATGGAGGGTTAAGTCCATCAACGGCTATTAACCATAGTGGTTAAATGGGAGATTTGTGTTCAGAAGCAGAAAACCTCTGAAAGCCAGTTGCTGGAGTCACAACAGAGAAAGAACCTCCCAGTCCATCTTGATGGCCACTGTGGGAAAGGAGATGTTGATCTAGATGAACCATTTGGTCTGATCCGACAGGGCTGTTCTTATGTAATTGGCATACCTATTGCAATCTTGGAGTAAACATTTATCTTCTCTTCAGCGTATGAATTATTTCTGTACCTGGTCAGCCTAACACACTCATCCCTTTTTCTCCCGGCAGGTAAATAATTACTGTTTAGAAGAAGTAACGCATGAAGAAGCTGTAGCAATATTGAAGAATACATCGGACGTAGTGTATTTAAAAGTTGGAAAGCCCACCACCATTTACATGACTGATCCCTATGGCCCACCAGATATTACCCATCGTAAGTGTTTGATGGTCTTTTGTTTCGGCTTGTTGTGAGCAGCTTTCCAAATTTGACTTTTCAGCCCTGTTCCATTTCCTATTCAGATTCAGCATACAAACCTTGTGAGGTAGGTTAGGCTAAGTGAATGTCACTGGCCCAACAGAGCAAAGCAGGAGAGCAAAGTAGGAGAGGTTTTGTACTAATGGTAGATTTCACAACATCAGTAGTACAGCACACAGTAAAAAGTAGCAAAGGATAACAAAAAAACAACCGTGAGCTGAATTTCCCGCAAAATATTCACAAAGGAGACTTCATTAAAGTGAAATGCATCTATTGTCTGAAGCTATCCATGTAATCCATCATAGGAAAATGCAGAAGCCAAAGAATAAATATACAAGATAAATATCCAAAACGTCTAAACATGGGAATAAGCAGTGAAGTGGCTCAATTTGAAGATGATATGAAGTTGTTTAGGGTGGTGAAAACCAGTAAGGATTGTGAGGCACTCCAAAGGGATCTGTCGAGGATGGGCGAGTGGGCGTCAACATGGCAAATGGGGTTCAATGTGGCCAAGTGCAAAGTGATGCACATTGGAGCCAAAAATCCTAACTATAAATACACGTTGATGGGGTCTGAACTGGCAGAGACTGACCAAGAGAGAGATCTTGGAGTCGTAGTAGATAACTCACTGAAAATGTCGAGACAGTGTGTGACTGCAATAAAAATGGCCAATGCTATGCTGGGGATTATTAGGAAGGGTATTGAAAACAGATCAGCCAATATCATAATCCCCCTATATAAATCAATGGTGCGACCTCATTTGGAATACTGTGTACAGTTCTGGTCACCACACCTTAAAAAGGATATTATAGCTTTGGAAAAAGTGCAGAAAAGGGCAACTCGAGTGATAAAAGGGTTGGAACACTTTCCCTATGAAGAAAGGTTAAAGCGCTTGGGGCTCTTTGGCTTGGAGAAATGACGGCTGAGGGGTGACATGATTGAGGTTTATAAGATTATGCATGGGATAGAGCAGGTAGAGAAAGAGGTACTTTTCTCCCTTTCTCACAATACAAGAACTCATGGGCACTCCATGAAATTGCTGAGCGGTTGGGTTAGAACAGATAAAAGGAAGCACTTCTTCACCCAAAGAGTGATTAACACTTGGAATTCACTGCCACAGGAGGTGGTGGTGGCTAGAAGCATGGGCAGCTTCAAGAGGGAATTAGATATTTAGCAGAGGCCCATCGGTGGCTATTAGCCACAAGGTATAGATAGGGGCTCTGGGGCAAGGGATGCACTGTATTCTTGGTGCTTGGGGGGGGGTCAATAGTGGGAGGGCTTCTAATGTCCTGGCCCCACTGCTGGACCTCCTGATGGCACCTGGTATTTTTGGCCACTGTGTGACAGAGTGTTGGACTGGATGGGCCTTTGGCCTGATCCAACATTGGCTTCTCTTATGTTCTTATATAGTTGTTCTTTGTTCCTGAGGAAGGGCCAGAAGTCTGAAACACTGGAAAAATTACCTAGGAAAAGTGTTGGACTTTTTGGATATTTATCTTGTATATTTAGTCTTTGGCTTCTTCATTTTCCTATGATGGACTTATTTGGCTTCTGCATGTTCCCATGATGGATTATATGGATAGATTTAGACAACAGATGCATTTCACTTTGATGACGTCTCCTTTGTGAATAATTTGTAGGAAATTCAGCTCAACGTTGTTTTTTGTTATTCTTTGCTAATGGTAGAGTTCCCATGCTCTTGCAGAAAATAAATCTGTTGCAGGCAGCATCTTTTTAGTAAACACTTCATCTTTGCATTCACAGCAGCAATGAAAGCAAAATGGGGTGGGGAGTCTCCCCCTAACACACATCCAGATTATGAAGACGAACTGGTTGTGGCTTACCAAAGCCCAAGTAAATGCATTAGTCTTTAAGGTGTTGCAAGACTCGGTTAGTTTCACGCTACAACACTTTCCCCTTTATGTTAAAATTGATGCTCTGTCTTCCAATATTTTCTTGAAAAGGACATTTGACTCGATGACCTACAGCAGGAATCCCCAGCCTTTTTGATCCGGTGGGCTGCTTTGGAATTCTGACACTGGGTGGTGGGCGCAACTACAAAATGCCTGCAACAGAAGGCGGAGCCCACCACAAAATGGCTGCTGCATGAGGCGGGTCCAACCACGCATAGGGAGCTCAAGCGCTGGGAAGAAGAGAGTCAATTTAAGGGAAATACACTGGGAAAGGGGAGAGAGAGAACAAAACCAACACTGGGGTAGGCAGCAGGAACTCATTAGCATATAGGCCACAACCAACAGCAAAACCCATTAGCATATTAGGCCACACCCCTGACAGCAGAGCTCATTAGCACATTAGGCCACACCCCCATGCCTTCCCTTGGCTTGGGTGGGGAAGCCGGCCCTTGGACAGGCTGGGGAAGGCACGGGGAGGTATTTAAATGCCTCCCTGATCCTTCCAGGACCCCCCTGGACCATCCCCCTTAGATTTGCCGGGGGGGGTCGCTCTCCAGGCCTTCCCTCTGTAGCCACGCACGCAGAGGTTTTGGCTTCAGTGGATATGGCCAACTCTGAAGCCAGCCGGAACTCCGTTCCTGTGCGTTCCTGCCCAAAAATAGCCCTGGTGGTAGCAGCTGTTTTAATCGGCACAGCCCATCAGATCTGCAGTGGTGAATCAGAAGCTCTGCTGGGGAAGAGCCCCACGTAGCCTCACCCGGTTTCTAAAATCACTTGTTGGACACCAGGAAAGGTGCTGGCAGTGCCATGGTGCCCTTGGTACCACCTTGGGGACCTCTGACCTCGAACCTGCAACAGTTGCTCATCTAATGCTCCTACCTTCCCTTAGCAGAGATATAATTCCTCTTAACATCTGTATTGTACTTGTCCTAGTATGTTTCGTGTCACTAACATTAAATATTTATTTGCTTTGTAATCTCCAGCTTATTCTCCACCCATGGAAAACCATATACTGTCTTCAGGCAACAACGGCACTTTAGAATACAAGGCATCTTTGGCCTCTATCTCTCCGGGAAGATATTCGCCTATCCCAAAGCACATGCTAGTGGAGGATGACTATACCAGGTCAGATATCCATCTTTACTTGAGTGCCTTTGATTGATTTCTTGCTTCAGGGAGCGTGATTTTAATACCATTATTAGAACCTCAGCCAGGCATAAACGAAACGGTAATCTCGTTATGGCAGAAAGAGATATCAGGCCATTCTCCGTCTAGCTGGCTCTCAGAATAATGAGGAAGGTTACACTGTTGCTGTAACCTTGGAAAAGGGGGGGAAATGTATATAGTTCTCTCCGTTATTCAATTAGTGGTTGGAATAATGGACTACCATATACTGAGATAGACAACAGGTGCAGCCTCAGCGGCAGTAGCTTCTGCCCAGTGCTGTTTCTCCCTGCTGCATTGTGGCTCAGGACTATCTTAATCGCATTAGGGGGCTGTTGCATTTGGACTCTCTAATGTGATATTGTGATAGATCACATTAGAGAATCCCCTTATATCAAATTAGAGACTCCAGTGTGGACTTGAGTAAGTTTATCCAGTGGTTCCTGAATTGCAGAAACGTGCCTCCAGAGATCTCAAAAAAAATATTTTTCCCTGGGGTACCCACTTGACAAAAGCCGGGGAACCGTAATAAACTTCCTAGTATGCTTTTCCAGAAATCCTTGAACGGCAGGGTCTTGGGAGTTCCATCCACGGCACTTTTGACATCCCCTCCCCATGATAACGGTGGTCTTCATGGGTATCAGAGAGAGGGGGGGACGTTATTTAGTGGGGCAGGGGCAGGTGATGTTCTCTCTCTGCTCCCTGGACTCTGTTCCATGAAGTTCCTCAAAATTTGACGGGATATTGCCAGAGTTATTCCACAAGAGCAGAGAAAGAAAGTCCAGCAAGGATGGAGTTGGATGAACTGGCTTGTCCTCTGCATCGTTGAACTTCCATAGAGAACCACAGTTTGGCAGGACAATATAGCTGCGGAACAGAAGTCTTTCCCACGCTCTGCATTTAATTCCATGCTGGTCATCATTAGGAAAAGAATAGGAAGTAAAACTGTTGATATCATACTACCCTTATACAAATCAATGGTGAGACCACACTTGGACTACTGTGTGCAGTTCTGGTTGGCACACCTGAAAAAGGATATTGTAGACCTTGGAAAGGTACAGAAGCGAGCAACCAAAATGATCAAGCAGCCAGAGCAAGTGCCCTATGAGGATCGGGTAAAACAGTTAGGGCTGTCTAGCCTAGGAAAAAAAGACAAGTAAGGGGAGACATATTAGAGTTCTGTGAAACTATGCACGGTGTGAAGAGAGTGTCGGGTTCCACAGCCAACAACGTAGTACACGCTTGTCAGAAAGGTTATACTTTATTGAAGAGCTATAGATGCATTAACAAAGGCACTGTTAAGAATGGTGTTTCCCCTACCAGCATAATGGGATATAGGGCATTCGTATGCACACACCCCATCATAGGCCAATTAGCCACATTCCTGCGCGCAGGAGAAGGAGCCTCAGACCGTTAGAGTCAAAGCTGGGAACCGACAGCGCTCCCACGGTTATTCCCTCAGCTCCAGACACTACACCACCTGCACATCTTAGAGATAACAGCGTTACAGCAGAGAAGAAGCACAGAAGGAATGCAGCAGTCATTAGTACACAGAAAAGGGAAGCCGATGGCCTCCTGAACTTTCATGGCAGCATAGCAGACAGAGAGTGGCTAGAAAAGCTTTTCTTCCTCTCCCTTGATACTAGAACCCAGGGCCATCCACAGAAATTGAATAGTAGGTAATTCATCTGAAACACAAGGGAGTACTTCTTCATGCAGTGCATAGTTAAATTGTGAGGCTTGCAGCCAAGGGCTGTGGTGATGGCTGCCATCTTGGAAGGATTTAAAAGGGGAGTGGACAAATTCATGGAGTGTGGAGCTCTTGGTGGCAACTGGTCAGGATGATTATCTGCTCCTTGCAGCACCAGACTCAGTGTGCCTCTTTGTCTCAGTTGCTGAGGAGCACGGGTGAGAGGAGGCTGTTGCAATCCTCCTCCTTGTGGACTTCCTAGAGGCAGCTGTTCAGCCACTGTGCGAACAGAATGCTGGACTGGATCGGCCTTTGGTCTGATCCAGCGTGGCTCTTCCTATACATTCTGTGCAACTGACCAGCTGCAGTGTCTCCCCCTGCCACCCTGTTGTGCCTCTGAATGAGCACCCGGTCACTTCAGCTTCTGCTCATCCTGTCTTCCTGTCCGGCCCTGAGCTCACTCAGTCCCTTGAGGTTGTCTTAGCGGAAGAGCCCTTCCCTACTAGCTCCCCTCCAACTTTTGCAACCTCCCTGGACGCTTCCTTTTCCCTGAGGAAGTAACATCCGTGCCCCAAGGCTGTGTGGGGAAGAGCTTCCCTTTTCAGCTGGCTTGCAAAGCCTCTGATACCTTTTGTGGCAGAAATGGCTCCAGGATCTCTTACACGGCTCCGTGTCTGAGATCAAGTTTGGTCAGTGTGGTTGGGTTCAGCTATGCCCTTGGATGACCTTGAGCCATTTAGGGTTGCGTGGACTGAGACAGCCTTGGGATCGGCAGTGGTGATCATGTTTGTGTTTTTCCCAACAGACCTCATTCCCATCCCCAAATGGTGAATATATGCTTTTTCTAGGCACCAATCATCATTTTTTGTGAATAGTATGATTCTATAAGGGATGTGTTGGGTACAGGCCCATAGCCAGGATTTTGTAGCTTGTGGGGCAATTTTTTTTCTGGGTGAGGCTGAAGTTCTCAGTGCAGAAGGAAAAGCCATTTAGCCAATAGAAAGTTGCCACCAGGATAGATCTCTAAATTGCAAACTGTCAGCCACTGTAGATGACAGTTCTCAGCTGCTGCAAGTTAATCACTTCTGCCAGCCTAAGCAACAATTGTAATAACAAGCTGGTAGGTGGAGGTGATGACTTCTGTAGTCAAGAAAGCTAACACTTAGGCAGAAAAAACTTGCTAAAGGAGGCCAGTTTCTTGACACAGAGTTAGAAGGGATCCTAGAGGTCACCTACTCCAACCCCCTTGCTCAGTGTGGGAATTAGTCAACTACTGCACCACACTCTGCTTAAAGGAGTGCACGCCTTTTAGAAATGTTTTAAAATGAATGAAAAAAAGCATTTACAGGAGAAATTATTGTGGGGCTGTGCCTTTAAGAAAGGGGCAGAGCCCCCCAAAACCCCACTGTAGCTATGGGCCTGGTTCAGTATGCAAAAAGTCCTTAAAACGTTCTGGGCACCTCTGCATTGCAAACAGCTGAATTGTTAGAATGTCCTCCTTCCCAAAGAAATTTGCAAAACGTGTGGGTGCTGAGCTTCCTTTATTTAGAAACCCCATGCCACACGCTGATGGCGGCAGTTCCAACACTTCCCTGACAACCATAGCACAAAAAGGAAAGAGTTGGAGCTTTGATTAAATCTGGACTATTGTTATGCCTTCATTCACTGCCGTTCTGAATGCTCCCAGTTGCCCCAATATTCAAAGGTTCGAAGACCATTGTTTCTGCTTTCGGCAAATCTCTCGTGAGCTCTCAGATCCGAATCAACCTAAAGCTGCTATTGTGGCAGCCAATGCTCCCTCCAAGCTGTGGAGTCTTGTGAGCAGAAATTCTACTTGTGAGCTACTGGCACTAAAGTTGTGAGCGAGCGATTTGGCTACTGCATAAATTAGTTTGCTCTGGAGCCATCCTTCCTGAGCGAAGACAAAAATGTGTGAGCCGGAGGCTAAAAACTGTGAGCTAGCTCACACTAACTCACACTGGTGGCAACCTTATTTATCCATTGCATTTTTAACCCACCTTTCTCCAGAACTGGGTGCAAGTGGAGTTACAGCAATGATTGAAACTGTGGACAATGACCATGTGTACGAAGTAATGCATACCTAGCTCTCATAAAAAACAATTAGGCAGCCCTATCAAAGACCTCAGCAATAACTGCTTCAGGAAATCTATCCCATAGAATGGGAGCAGACATCGGGATAGCTCTAGATCAGAGATCCCCAACGTGGCACCCACTGAAACCTTTCCACCACCCACCAAGAGCTTTAGAAAGTGGGCAAGGCCAGGTGAGGCTTTTACCCCGCTAAGTTATTGTGTGACCACCATAAAATATTTTTAAAACATCTTCATTTTAGAAGACACCCCGTTAAACCTAGCTTCTTCCTGAAATGCTGAAAAGGTACTACTGGAGTCATGCATAAC
Organism: Gekko japonicus; assembly: GCF_001447785.1. NCBI lineage: Eukaryota > Metazoa > Chordata > Lepidosauria > Squamata > Gekkonidae > Gekko > Gekko japonicus. The sequence goes on from NW_015162083.1 coordinate 46,959, forward strand.
CTCACGCCGTGGCGTTTTGTAGCTTGCTCCGCCTCCCGTGGGGGCCAATTTGTGGTTGCACCCGCCAACCTGTGTCAGAATTCGAAAGGTGTCCACAGGCTTGAAAAGGCTGGGGATCCCTGCTCTAGAGCTAGAAGTGGTTGTCCCAAAGAACTCTACAGAAGGGAACAACCAACAGGTGTTGGTCGGAGGGGAAGATTTAGGAAGATGGCGCCTTAGAAATTTAATCATCTTCGCAAACTTGATACAAAAAACTTGGCCATCCACATATTTTTTATTAAAAAAGTAAATTCCTGTATCTGCACTTATTGGTTTACCAGTCAATCCCTCTCTCTAAGGAATCTTGGTAGTTATTAATAAGGATCTCTGATGGAGAATTCTCAGTATTCTGAGCAAGCTAAGCTGGTATCTGATCAATATAAGCTCGTAGGGTAGATCTGGCATTGGAAGTTAATGCCTCTTTTATTGAAGCCATGCTTTTCAGCAGCCTACCTGCTGGCCATTTTTCTTGTATAGATAATTCCCTTAGATATGAATCATCCTGGACCATGCCTTGTGGCGCTGTGCAACCATTAAGTCATTGACCGCAAGAAAAGAATTGTAGGCAGAGAAGGGGAGGGGAGGAAAGCAAGTCCATCAGCTTCCCATCTCCTCTTAGCCAAGATGGGCCAAGGGGTTCATGCCCTCGAGGGTGATTTCACACAGACCCGGGAGCATGTCTCCTACCTTAGGCTGAAGGAAGAGCATCTTAAGTTTGAGGAAGCTCCTTAGGATGAAAAAGGCTTCCACTTGGTGCAGTGGATAGGGAAGAGTCAGGCCAGAGGCTAAGCTGGATCTGACCGCGAGTGTTCCCACTTGGTAGGGAGTTTGCACCACAGATGAATCCCGGATGAGTAGAGCTCTACGAGATAGTTTTCCAAGATGTGTTTGAAATGCACAGGGTAGAACTAGGAACTCAGCAACCAGTTCACATCTGGGAATCATTCATGTGCTACATAATATGTGTGTGGGGCTTGATTTGCACAGGAGACGTATCCATGGGTGAGCGCTTAACCCTCTCCCTCCTACTGCTGCTTGCACTGAGGGCTCGGATACATGAGATGAAGACTGCATATCTTGGTCTGAGCAAGATTTGAGTCCAGTAGCACTGAAAAGACCAACAAGATTTGCAAACTGCAATAAAGATTTAGCACTGAAAAGACCAACAAGATTTGCAACTGCAATTTAAAAAAGGCAAATGCCATGCTGGGGATTTATTAGGAAGGGCATTGAAAATAAATCTGCCTGCATCGTACTGCCCCTGTATAAATCTATGGTGCGGCCTCATTTGGAATATTATGTACAGTTCTGGTCACCGCATCTCAAAAAAGATATTACAGCATTGGAAACGGTGCAGAAAAGAGCAACTAAAACAATTAAGGGGATGGAACACTTTGCCTATGGAGAAATGTTAAAGAGGTTAGGGCTATTTACCTTGGAGAAACAATGATTGAGGGGTGACATGATAGAGGTTTACAAGATTATGTGTGGGATAGAGAAGGTAGAGAATGAAGTGCTTTTCTCCCTTTCGCACAATACAAGAACTCGTGGGCACTCAACGGAAGTAGGCTTAGAACAGACAAAACAAAGCACTTCTTCACCCAAAGAGTAATGAACACGGGGAATTCACTGCCTCAAGAAGTGGTGGCAGCTACATGTATAGATCATTTCAAGACGGGTCTGGATAAACATATGGAGCAGAGTTCCATCCATGGCTATTAGCCACAAGATATAGATAAAAAAACTCTGTCTGGGACTGATGCATTGCATTCTTTGTGCTTGGGGGGCAACATTGGGAGGATTTCTAGAGTTCTGGCCTTGCTGGTGGACCTCCTGGTGGCCTCTGGGTTTCGGCCACTGTGTGATACATAGTATTGGAGTGGATGGGCCATTGGTCTGATCCAACATGCCTCCTCTTATGTTCTTGTGTTCTTAAATCGTGTTGATCTTTAAGGTGCTACTGGACTTGAATCTTGCTCTTCTACTTCAGATCAATATGACTGCCTGCCTGTGTCTCAGTTCGTTTATAAAGCAGTTATAAAACTGTATCTTGGTTTGTTTATAAAATGCAAATGGCAGGTCAGTCAGTCTTAATTTGCAGGAGAGTGGGTCTGTACAGGAAGGAGAGCCAGGGCTTAACCCCTAAAACCAGCCCTCTATTTTCATATCCAAAACAGATTGGCCTTTACTGCTAGTGGCATCTTAAATCCCTTAAAAAGGGATTTGTATGCGTTGCTCTCTTGCTTCCCGACATGGCCCCAAGGCGAATTGAGTCCACACAAGCTGACAGTTTGCATTTTATAGATAGACCGATCAAGATGCTAGCTTTCATCTCATCCGATGAGATGTTATTCTCCATTTAATGCAGTGCTTGAGCCTGACTGGAAGAAGAGGAAGTTGTGGGGAAAGAGCAGAAAACATGGAAGGGTTAAGCACTCTCCGCTTTCTGCTTCTCCTCTGAAAATCATGCCCCTTCCCCAGCCGCATTACAGTGTAGCAGCAGCCCCAGTTCCTGCATTTGCTTCCCAGTCTCGAATGTGCATTGAAAATTTGTAATGTCTAGTGGGTCCCCAATTAGAAAACATTGTACCGAACCACATCGAAAATTCGTAATGGGTAGTGGGTCCCCAATTAGAAAACATTGTACTGAACCACATCGAAAATTCGTAATGGGTAGTGGGTCCCCAATTAGAAAACATTGTACCGAACCACATCGAAAATTCGTAATGGGTAGTGGGTCCCCAATTAGAAAACATTGTACCGAACCACATCGGAAATTCGTAATGGGTAGTGGGTCCCCAATTAGAAAACATTGTACTTAACCACATCGAAAATTCGTAATGAGTAGTGGGTCCCCAATTAGAAAGCATTGTTATCGAACCACATTGAAAATTTGTAATGTGTAGTGAGTCCCCAATTAGAAAGCATTGTACCGAACCACATCAAAAATTCGTAATGAGTTGTGGGTCTCCAATTAGAAAGCATTGTACCGAACCACATCGAAAATGCGTAATGGGTAGTAGGTCCCCAATTAGAAAACATTGTACTGAACCACATCGAAAATTCGTAATGGGTAGTGGGTCCCCAATTAGAAAACATTGTACCGAACCACATCGAAAATTCGTAATGGGTAGTGGGTCCCCAATTAGAAAACATTGTACCAAACCACATCGAAAATTCGTAATGGGTAGTGGGTCCCCAATTAGAAAACATTGTACCGAACCACATCGGAAATTCGTAATGGGTAGTGGGTCCCCAATTAGAAAACATTGTACTTAACCACATCGAAAATTCGTAATGAGTAGTGGGTCCCCAATTAGAAAGCATTGTTATCGAACCACATTGAAAATTTGTAATGTGTAGTGAGTCCCCAATTAGAAAGCATTGTACCGAACCACATCAAAAATTCGTAATGAGTTGTGGGTCTCCAATTAGAAAGCATTGTACCGAACCACATCGAAAATTCGTCATGAGTTGTGGGTCCCCAATTAGAAAGCATTGTACCGAACCGCACGTTCCATCTCCTTGAGAACACTGGCCCAAGTGACCTCTCTCTCTTTTCGCAGATATGACTTCCCTTGGTAGGTGTGTCTCACTGGAACAGAGATAACTGCCAGCCGTTAGGGGAATCTCATGAGCGCAACAGATACAATCAATCCATCAGAGAAATTAAAAAAAAACATCTTTTGTTCTTTTTGTTGACTTCTGCCTGCTGGGAAGGGAGAAGATCTTATGCCTTCTTTTAAAGTTAACTAAAGTGCTCCAAACCAGCTTTTTACGGGCACTGGCTTGTGAACCTACTTGATTATAGTATGACTGTTCAGTGTGAATATTTTCGTGTTGCTAGATTTGCTTGAAACGAAAAAATAGCAGAGCATGCCAGCAGTTAGATGAGAAGCGAGTCAGCCAGCCTTTGGCTTCTCCGTCTGCTGCTGATTTCTTTTCTTTCTTTCTTTTTTAAGGAAAAAAACCCAATTTAAACTTCTCTGCAGCTTTCTTAATGCTATACAAAATCTGCTCCTTGACGTTTGCCTGCTTGAGTAACAGTTTTGCAACCCATAGATTGGGGGGGGGGCTAAATAGTGTAAGGCTTTGGCATTCGCTCTGCATACATTTGGGAAGGAGCAGAATAGTTTGGGATGCTTGAGGGGAGGTGAAATTCCAAAAATGGTCTGCACTCGCGCATCTAAACGTTTGGGCTGTCCATAAATTATGCAGCAAGGGTTGGGTATAATCCCCCCCCCAAAAAAAATGACCCGTGCTTGCACTATTATAGCATCATCATTAATCGATATGGTGATGGCAGAAAGCGCCATCAAGTCACAGGTAACTTAGGGTGACCACGTGGAATCTTCAAGGCAAGAGACAAAACAGCTAAGCCTTTGTTTAGCAACCCTGGACTTCCTAGGTGGTCTCCCATCCAAGTTCTAACCAGGACCGACCCTGCTTAGCTTCCAAGATCTGACAAGACTGGGCTACCCTGGGCCATCCAGGTCAGGGCTGTTATGGGGTCACCCTCTATAAAATAAAACAGAAGAATGGAACAATTTCCTTGCTGGATCAGACCAAAGGTCCACCCAATCCAAAATTTGGTCTCCATGAGCAATTAGCCTCAAGATTTTCAGGTACGAGTACATGTTCGTTCATACAAGGGTGCCCAAAGTGGATTACAGCATCATTCTCCCTTCCTCCAGGTTATCCTCTCAACAATAATCTTGTGAAGTAGGTTAGGATAAGAAAGAGCCATTAGCCCATGTTCATCCAGCAAGCTTCCATGGCAAAGTGGAGATCTGAACCTAGGTCACCCAGGTCTTAATACGACACTGTAATGACTACACTGCACTGGCTTTGCTTTATATGCACATATGAAGCTGCCTTATACTGAATCAGAGCATTGGTCCATCGAAGTCAGTATCTGCTCAGACAGGCATTGGTCCATCAAGGTCTGTATTGTCTACTCAGACTGGCAGCGGCTCTCCAGAGTCTCAGGCAGACGTCTTTTATATCACCTATTACATGGTCCTAAGAGGGCAGATGCCCGGGACTGAACTTGGTACCTTTTGCATTTCAAGCGAATGCTCCGTCACTGAGCCACAGCCCCTCCCTAGCCAGAACCCCTTCTTTCTGGCCTCAGTTACCATGCCTCTGATGAACAGATAATTGAATCAAAGAAGCAGGACAAGCTTTCTCCATTGTGCCTAGGGATAAACGTCTGTTGAACATGCCCTGTTCCACACTCACAATTAGACTGTGAACCAATCAAGAATAAGTTCGGATTGTATCAAGTAACTTGGACAGCTACCAAACAAGTTCGCAGCCTCTGTTGGTCAGAAAGCAGCTTACAGCTGATTGGAGGATCAGCTGATCTGCCCCCCCCAAGGAAAATAGCTACATCATTAAGTTGAAATTGCAAAAGGGAGAGGAGAAAGCTCATTTCTCTTCCTTGCAAGCTGCATGGGGATGAAAGCAATGCTTGTGATCTCTTCTCCCCACCCCCGAGCTGGGTAGAGACAAAAGCAACGTTTTTAATCTCTGCACGGCACGAGGAAGAGGAGAAAGAGCACATTTCTCTCCTTTCAATTTCCAATTGTGAGTTTCCAGCACACAAGCAGGGCAGGATGGTGATGGCTGCCTCCTGTGATTTATTCACACTATCCAGTCATTTAACAGAATAACGTGGAAGGGCTGTGGCCCAGTGGTAGACTGCATGCATTGCTGGTCCCATGTTCAACTCCTGCCTTCTATAAAGGATCTCAAAAAAAGAGATGTTTCAAAATAGCTCTGTCTTGTGTTTTGTTTTTCCCCCATAACCTTTTATCACCATGATTTATTAGATATCACATTTGCACTGTCTAGTCAGATCTATCTAATGAACTAAGGTCCCGGTCCCAGTCACACGGGCCAGAAAATGCAGGGTGGAGATGTGGCTGTTTGCCCCGGAGCAAAGTAATGTGCGGCAGCCCGATCCCATGTCCCGTGGAGGTCCCGTGGGTATGCCGTTAGGTGCCGATCACACAGCTATCCTGCAGCACAGCAAAAAAGCAGCACGATCACACTGGCAATCGCCAGGCGCCGCTTCTGTGGGAAACGGGAATTTTCCCCCCTCACCACAGTGTGCGCATGTGCCGGTGGGCATTTGTGTGCATCCTGTGGAGACTTTAAAAAAACCCCAACATCCGGTTTGCGACAGGATACGGGCGGGCACCGGATGCCACGGGATTCCAGCAGAAACACGATCAGACGCCCGCCCTTGCCCCGCGTTTCCCGGAAACTAGCACATCGTATGTACTAGTTTTTTACTCCGTATCTTCGGCAAGAAGCCACGGGTTAGCCACGGGTGCACTACGCTTCCCAGATGTTGCAGTGTGATCGCGCTTGGAAAATCCGCCGATCATCTGTAACTTTAGCGCTGCAAATGCTCCGTGTGAACGGGGCCTAAATATATATTCTAGTATGAAGTCAAGAGCATATGTTTTAAATTTTCAAATCAATTATGTTAGTAAAGCAAGTTATTTTTTTCTCAATATTTCCTTGAAACCATGTATAACAATGTTAATGAGATAATATTAAAAATACCATTTGATTGTAACTGTTCAAAATAGTTTAACACACAAACATCAAACAGATAGAGTGGTGTGATTAACAAACTTTAAGGTACAAGGTTTTCTATATAAGCAATTTCCTAACACTGGGGGAAAATAGCTTCCTCTGCCTGAGAACTAGTGCTGGCACACTGACTCAGTCTAAGGCAACTGGATAGGTTCACTGAGGCCTGAAAGTAGAAATAGCCTGTATAGCCCATGACCAATGCTCCCTCTAAACTGTGAAGTCTTGTGAGCAAAAATTCTGCTTTGTGAGCTACTGGCATGAAAGTTGTGAGCGAGCAATTTGGCTGCTGCATCAATGAGTTTGCTCTGGAGCCACCCTTCCTGAGCTGAGACAAAAATGTGTGAGCTGGAGGCTAAAAAACTGTGAGCTGGCTCACACTAACTCAGCTTAGAGGGAGCACTGCACAGGACCACACTCTTTTTATTAATTAATTAAAACATTTTTATCTCATCTTCCCTCATGGTTTAAGGTGGCTTACAATACTAGTTAAAACTTTTTTTTTCAGTTAAACCCAAATAAAATAGCCGACCCCAAGTCTCTCCCCCATCCCCTACTTAAAAGATGCCTGCTGTACAAAGCCCTGGCAGATAAGCAGGCCTTGCAGAGCCTCCTGGAAGTCTCCAGGGAGGAGCCTTCCTCATCTTTTCAGGGAGCCCAGTCCACACAGCCAGAGCCACGATGGAGAAGGCCCAGGCTCTGGTCTGTTCCAGACAGGCAGCCCTAAGTGTTGGGTAGACAACAAATGGCTGCCTGACCATCGTAGATGGTGCACAGGGGCCAGCGTGGTGTGGTGGTTAAGAGTTAGGGTTGCCAAGTCGATCTTCGCCGGGAGCGGGGGCTCCCGACTGGGGTCTGGTGTGCGCGTGCGCCGCATGCACGTCACCCAGAAGTGACGTGATGATGCCAGGCATGCTGGGGGCGGGGCCACGGCCATCCAAGGGAAAACCATAGAGTTTTCCCTTGGATGG